>NC_069123.1:30423927-30566577 GCF_026914265.1 Mya arenaria | reverse complement strand
TTGTGAAGTTTTCATGGGTTGAACTATTCCTCTGTCAACAGTATGAACTGTTTCCCTCCCAATTTTATTGGAGACGAAATATCATTTACATTTTTTATTCTGGATCACCTAATAAATAGTTATTTCCTTTTTTGTTTAGATATGTGTTTGATCAAGTAATGAACATTTTTTCACACTAGGTTTGGGTAACAGTCAACACTGGTGTCACGTGGTGTCGTGGATGACATTTTGAACTATAGATGTTATTCAAATAACATGAAACAACTGTATTCTATTATATTTTGCTTAAGTCATCATCCATGCAGTAGAACATTTAGAGAAATTTGATATAAATCAACATTCAATCAATGTAAGTCTGTTGACAGCATTCGTCAATGCCCAGATAAGACCTTTAATTCGAAACTTGCCTTATCCCCAAATGGCTTGCGTTATTTTGTTCAGCTCGAGAAATTCATCTCCGTATAAAATTACAAATGGCGATACATTTTTTTTTATGCTGAATAATTTATCGGTCGATTACTTTACGCTAATGTCAATTTTCCACACCATAAATTGATACAATTTGGCCAAATCATACTTATGCAAATTCATTGGAGATAACGATGCCTCAATGTATACAGATCGTTGAGTACTTAAGCAGATATTTCTCAACGCATTTAGGAGATCATTAATAAAAACGCGATATTATGAAAAAGCAACCTTCCTCCTTGTCTGGCAGATTTAAGGACTGCGACATCGGTTAGTAAATTACAGACTAAGAGCCGGCAAGCCTCTGCAAGACACCTTGGTGCAACCTAAGCTCCGATAAAAGATTCAAGGGTTATGTGATCTATGGGAAGGTGGTGAAGGAAGGAAGGATGGACGAGCGGATAAAACGATATCTGGACCCATCTAATACAGGGGATTGGAAGATTTTTTTGCACGAAAAACTAAAAAACTATGGAAATAACCTTATTTTTGAATGTGACATAGACCAACGATTCATCAATCGAATCGCTAGTGAGAAAACTTTTCTTAACGATGTTTTAGCGTCATGGTTAAACATAAAAAATAAACATGATGAAAATCTTGACACACCTTTGAGTAAATCAGTCATATGGAATAATAAATCATTAAAACAAAATGAACATACATTATTTTATAAAGGATGGTTCCAGAAAGGTATAAAATTGTTTGAACATGTATACGATTACAGAACTCACTCTTGTTACAAATTCGATGAAATTAGATTTTTATATGATATTCATGAACAGGAATTCTTAAAGTACCTAACACTTGTTAACTCTATACCAGCAGCCTTTAAACTGAAACTTAAAGGTGAAACTATCAACCAGTTAACAACAGCAAAATTAACTGATAAAATACAAGCATCAAAACAAACAAATAAACTTCTTTATTCAATACAGCAAAAACATATTTTCAAACCACCATCTGAAATTAAATGGCAACGCGTTTTTCCAAACTTAAATGACAATATACCATGGGAAACTATTTACAGACAAACTTTTACAACGTCAATAGACTCGTCCCTACGAAGCTTTCAGTATAGGTTTCTGTTAAGAATAATACCAACAAATAAATATCTGTATATGTGTAAATTAAAAGAAACCAATCTATGTGACTTAGGTAACATGGAGATAGAAACTGTAGAACACCTATTCTGGGAATGTCTGAAGATACAACCATTATGGAACGAACTAAATAATTTCATTACATCTAAATCAATGAATATTTGCATTACCAAACAGGAGGCGTTTTTAGGAATTCTTGTAAAAGGAAAAAACACCCTTATTTGTAATTTGCTTATTCTGTTAATGAAATTTTTCATATTCTCAGTAAAATATAAAAAAGCAGTACCAACATTTCAAGCGTATAAACAATACTTAATACTGAGAGAACAAATTGAATCGCAAATTGCACTATCAAACAACAAATATGAAACCCACATAAGGAAATGGCAGTGTTTAAAAATCAAATAATAAAATAAATATCACAGCAATAATAGCACAAACCGTAAGAAGCTGTTTTTTTCTACTATTTATGATATAATAATACTCATACAAATCCATAGGGGAGAGCAAGAATGTATGCGTGTGTGTGTGTGCGTGTGTGTGTGTGTGTGTGTGTGTGTGTGTGTGGGTGTGCGTGTGTGTGTGTGTGTGTGTGTGTGTGTGAGTGCGCGTGTGTGCACGTGTGCGTATGCGCATATAGAAAATGCATAGAATTTTGTTTTTGTATGAATCTTGTTCTTGATCTGTTTGTTAAAATGAATGCTATGCAAAAAATAAATGAGAAAAAAAAAAGGATGGACGAGCGGATTTCCAAGTGCATTCTTACTACCACTTCCTCGGTAATACTGATACCTTATATTTAATTTCCATCTTCTTGTTTGATAGTTCACTCGTCATGCAACATAACAAAATAGCTTTTTGAAATGAATAGATATTAATCTGTATGTTTAAAAACGAATAATTGAGAAACATACAAATTCATTACATTTAATTACAAGTAGCATTCGCAATAACGCGAGTAACTCTCCCACTGGCGAAAAAACCTCGTGCGTGCTTAATATTGCTAATAACTATTTCCTTCGAGTTCCGGTACATAAACATTGGCACCTCCAATAATCAGCACAAATACAGTGTTGATGCTTAATAACCCACGAAGATAATGTTGATAGATTACCCGCTGGAGTAGGCGAGCACCGCCACGAAGATAATGTTGATGAGAAGGGTAAGCGTCAGGAAAAGAATGAATATAGTCCTATCCAGAATTTCCGCCATTCGCACCCAAGTCACTTCGACATCAATGCTGCTTATTTGACTTGTTTCACGAGTCTGGGTAATGTTGACTCGGCTTCCACCGTTCGCTTCTTTGGTGTCCTTTAAAGGCGAAACCATGTTGCTTTGGGCGTCCTCCTGTTCGTCTCCTCTCGGGAATTCCATACACAGAACCCTCGCACAAATCCTGGTTATCTTGACGAGCACGCACGAAGAACCTGGATTCCCCGGACGATGATGAATTAGCAAAATTAATACGGTGAGAAACACACCGAATGCTGCCATCACCATGAAACGCCCAGGTACACACCTTAAAATAAAGAGAAAGTTATAACGGCTTTTCATCAGGCCGTGAAAAGCTAGTATTAATTAGTGTCAGTATAGCATTCATCGACTTCCACAAGTTCCTCAAAACCTACAACCAAAAAATTTAAAATATATTTATTTTGGGCTAACACAAGGTCCCCGAGGAGGGTCACTGACAAAGGAATGTAAAAGTATAGACATCATAAAATAACACAAACTCATCGAGGTCCTTCGTCAAAAGAATGTCATTATTGAAAGCATGGGCTTACAAAAATGTTCGCTGTTATAAGAATGTCAGTAAAGCTATCAGTGACTCGCAGTAGGTTCTCGGGGTCTCGAGTAAATAATAGACTAACACAAATTAACCCCTTGAGTCGTTACTGCCAGTATTGCTTTGCTGGACTTGAAAAGGCCTCGATGCTCACTTGTAAAGAATAGCAATCATGACTTACACAAAGTCCTCGAGGTTCACTTCCTCGAAGAGATGGTCCAGACTCAGTTCATCTATCCGGAACCCCCAACTCACAATCTCGATGGCGCATTTCTGCTCATCGTACGGATAATACGTGATGTCGACCTGCATTCGTTCAAACATTATTATGTGTGCTATATACGTTATGTACCGCTAAAAATATTTTATTCTTTTTTTCTTCTATATTTTTCTTATTTCTTAAGGAAGAGAATATTTTTGGATTGCGTAACTGACACTTTAAAAACTAAAATGATCAGATTTCTAAGAAAGTACAATGTATTTGATTTTAAAAGGTTTCTTGTCGCACTTTAGGATTATTTTTATCGAATCATTTCATTTCAATAAAGATACAAGAACTTATTGTGAAACTAATCGAAATCAACTTGGACACATTTCAGTCAGCTGTGAAAACAATTAATGGGAAAACAAAAGATATATCTCTAACAAACATTGTTCCTCAGTTGAAGAATATACACACAATGATAAGATCTTTTTGTAAATAACTATACACAAGACTCGAATAAAACATGTTAGCTGTAATACTGACAGTAACATAATTCGGAAGCGGTAGTAATGACAGATATCAACACAAGGGCATGCTATAACACAAACGGGAAGTTGAGTAGATTGCATTTATCAGCATAATTGCTGATATTAATAACATAAACAACTGCAGCCAATCGTATTAAACAGGTTAAGTTTTTGTTTGGTCAAAGTTATCTTAACTATGAATTGATTGGTCAATATTTATCCAAAAATAACTATTTAAAATCAAATCGTTTTAATGAGTCAACAAGCCAAAAGATAATCTGTGGACAGCTTATCAAAGTTTTATACTACTGGCTGCTGAAAAGAAAGAATCTTAGTACGTACGCATCATAACCTGCAAGAAATACGTATCGCAAAATACACATAGCCGTATTCGCCTAGTGCACACGGCCGTATACCGATCAACTAGTGTTATTTCATGACAAGTGTTATTCTACGATGCTAAGAACAAACCAAAATAGTTTGTCATGCGTTGTGTTTGTTCGAATAATTTCAGCTATGCCAGTTATAGCGACGACTGATGATTTTATCTTGTATATTCTTACAACCATGGATGAGATCATGTGCCTTCCGTACATCTGCGGTATAACATGATACATATATGGCAATGTACATATATAAAAATCTTGATTCCGGTGCCATTTTATAGTTATACTATTAAAATATTATAAAATGACTGTAGGAAAACTCATAAAGCGTGCCTTTGGCGAGATTCAATGTTGTATTAATCAAGGTGGAATTCGGCCGTATAACACTAGATGGAATACAAGTATACGGTATATAGCCATTTGCATTGCGAGAGATTTGCCGCGTATATGAAAGAATGCCTGGAATTACATGTTTTAACACCCCTTTTATGACAATGACAACGATTCATTTATTATAATTGTTGAAATTATTATAATTACTATTATTATTATTATTATTATTATTATTTATTTATTTATTTATTTATTTATTTATTTATTTATTTATTTATTTATTTATTTATTTATTTATTTATATATATATTTATTTATTTATTTATCTATTTATCTATTTATTTATTTATTTATTTATTTATTTACTTATTTATTTATATTTATTTTTTATTAATAAATTAAAAAATAGCATTATTGTCATAATTATAATAATACAGCTTGCCATTATCATTTATAACAAAGTGCAACAACAACAACAACAACAACAACTGACACAGCATGGTAATAAAATAGTAACAAAACGTCCATCCACCTCACAATGTGTTTGGAGGAGGCGCGGCGGTTCCCACTCCACCAGTCCCGAGAATTTCACCCTCAAGTTGAGATCCGGCGCTGATATCACCCCTATATTTGCTAATCTAAAACATACAGAACCGTTGACATGGTAACCAGAGTTGTTTCTTGGCTGGTTTCCGTAAAGAGAAACATGGCATAGCCATAGGCAAGTTATTGGAGTGTTCAATATTAAATTGGTTGCCATGGTTACAACAAAACAACGTCTGTAAAGAATCCGGGGGTTACTATAACAGTGATAACACCTGACAACCACACAAATAACGAATTACATGAAAGCAACAATATTTATCATTTATGCAACAACATACATATTTTGAAGATTATTTTGACAAATACGTTTATGTAATATAAATGATGTATTATGAAATTAATATCATGTTTTTGTGTTTCTTTTCTTTGTAATTTATTATACTGTTGTATTATAGTCTACATTTGCTACATAAATATAAAACAAGAGTCGGTATGATCTTTATTTCAGCTGAAAAGTTTAAATCAATATGATTAGTCTCTCTGAAATAAAAAAATCACACTTAAAATATGTATGCTGAATGACACAAACACTAAGCAACTAACATTCAAGCAGCAAACCCTCTGTTGGCGAGAGCAACATTGGGTTGTCATGGTAACAAGTGTCACCTGGCAGGACGTGGTAAGGATCTGGGGAAGGGTCCACTCAACGTGGCCCGTGTGTGACACCCGTAACATTAAGGACCCGCCTTGAAGAGCTCCGAGGTCACGTAGCCTTTAAACATTAAATAAGGTTTTATGTATTTTGGCGAACTTCATTGATATAATATCGGCGTTCGCCTCTCAAATGGTCCTGGTTATACCGCTGATTTAAACACCGGTATCGGACCGTTGACTAAATGGCGGCATTGGTCCATTACTGGCCGTTATATCGTTGGTTGTATGCCATCATCGACCAAGCAATCTGTCGCAGGACAGGTTGCTCGACTATACGCCGCTTTGTCTTAGAAATGAATTCATCATTGATGTAATACGTACATGTCAAAAACATTTATATTGTATTCTTTTAATAGACGAGCTTTAAAAAAATAAAAATAAAAAAGAATGAAAAAATAAATAAAAACAAGGGTCATAATTATAATAACTGTGTAAAGTACGAAGGGAATTGAATGAAGGGTATTGAAGTTATAAGTGAAAATCACAACTTGCCCTTAAACTTGAACAGGATGCCGACGCGGGGCGAGTAGTATAGCCCTCTTTATTTTTTGAATAGTCAAGCTAAAAAAAAGACAAAATAGATAAAAAATAAACAAGGGCCATTATCTGTATTTATGATCATTTGGAGTTATGAAACCTTATTGTGCGATGACCGCGATAAACGGTGTGAAGTATGAAGTCGATTTAATGTACTTCATTGGAGATGTGAGTGAAAACCCCAAGCTGCCCTAAAACTTTAACCAAATTTATTAAGCCGATCAAGAGCCATAATTTGTATTTAGGATAATACGGAGTAATGTATATGGAGTAATGCAACCTAATTGTGTGATGTTCCTGAACAACTGTTTGAAGATTGAAGTGAAATGAATGAAGGGTATAGAAGTTATAAGTGAAAATCCCACCTTGCCCTAAAATTTAACCGCTCACAATGTGCCCTAAACTTTGACCTAAGTTCCTAGGTCAATCTGGGGCTATAATTTGTATCTAGGATGATATGGAGTTATGCAACCTAATTGTGTGATCGTCCGGAACAACTGTATGAAGTATGAAGTGAAATGAATGATAGGTATTGAAGTTATAAGTGAAAATCCAAACTTGCCCTTAAGCTTTAACCGGACGCAGACGCCGACACCGGGGCGAGTAGTATAACCCTCCTATTTCTTCAAATAGTCGAGCTAAATCGCGAAGCTGCTACCCGATAAGGTGTGATTGATATACCCGCATTGTAGGCGGTGCATGTATGCCAATCAAAATGAGTCAATAATAGACAGAATTATATTTCGTTTGAATAATATATCACCTCGAGTGTAAACTAACTTAATACATTATTGACATGATACAATGTAGTATTTACGAACACGAATTTACCTAACTTATGGCTTTATCCGGATATGATCAATAACTATGTGCTACTTACGAGTTGTCAACAATGAGCTCGGGTTTCCAGATGTCGTTTGGTTTTGTAAACATATACTCAATGTCGTTCTTTTCCGTCTTGTTCCATTGCAATCGGTCATCTTGCCACTCCTGTAACAAAGGACACACTGATCAACATCGTTGTAATCAAGAACGCACTGATATCGTTGTAAAAAGTGCACACTGACATCGCTGTTACCAAGGACGCACTGATATCGTTGCAAAAAGTGCACACTGACATCGTTGTTACCACGTATGCACTGATATCGCTGTAAAAAGTGCACACTGTCATCGCTGTTACCAAGGACGCACTGATATCGCTGTAAAAAGAGCACAGTGACATCGCTGTTACCAAGGACGCATTAACATCGTTGTAAAAAGTGCACACTGTCATCGCTCTTACCAAGGACGCACTGATATCGCTGTAAAAAGTGCACAGTGACATCGCTGTTACCAATGACGCATTAACATCGTTGTAAAAAGTGCACACTGACAACGCTGTTACCAAGGACGCACTGATATCGCTGTCAAAAGGACACACTTACATCGCTGTTACCAAGGACGCACTGATATCGCTGTGAAAAGGACACACTGACATCGCTGTTACCAAGGACGCACTTATATCGCTGTAAAATGACACACTGACATCGCTGTTACCAAGGGCGCACTGATATCATTGTTACCAAGGATGCAATAAATCGGTTGTAATCAACGGCACACTGATATCGCTGAAACCATGGGCACACTGATATCGTTGTAACCATGGCACTCTGATATCGCTGTAACCATGGGCACACTGATATCGTTGTTACCATGGCACACTGATATCGTTGTAACCATGGCACACTGATATCGTTGTACCCATGGCGCACTGATATCGTTGTTACCAAGTCACACTGATATCGTTGTATCCATGGCACACTGATATCGTTGTAACCATGGCACACTGATATCGTTGTAACCATGGCACACTGATATCGTTGTAACCATGACGCACTGATATCGTTGTTACCAAGTCACACTGATATCGTTGTATCCATGGCACACTGATATCGTTGTAACCATGGCACACTGATATAGTTGTAACCATGGCACACTGATTTAGTTGTAACCATGGCACACTTATGTCGTAAACATGGCACACTGATATCGCTGTAACCATGGCACACTGATATGGATGTCAGCATGGCACACTGATATCGTTGTAACCTGGGGCTAACCGATATCGCTGTAACTATGGGCACACTGACATCGCTGTAACCATGGCACACTGATATCGTTGTTAACAATGGTACACTGATATCGTGATAACCTGGGGCAAACTGATATTAATGTTATAACCAAGGGCGCACTGAAGTCATTGTAGCCAAGGACACACTGATATCGTTGATGTCATCGTTATCATGTGTTATTTGTTTCAACAAATGAAGGTTGCGTCAACATGCCGGGAATAATCAGTTGAATTCAGACCCCAAATTGTGCTCGTGGTCGCTTCCGTCTGTGGTACAAATGTAGGTACATAATTTAAAGACATCTTCTTTAAATGTGTGTACACTTACCAGTGTAAGCCAGCCCGCTACAGATAACTTTTGGCCTTTTATGTCCTGGAAAACAAATGAATCAAGCTAAGTAATTAAGAGACTCAGATATTGAAATAAGCAAGTAACTGAACAACAGTCGCGAACGTTTGGACATATACGGACGTACACAGTATATCTCAATTAATGAAAATCGTGAATTATTATCATTTACTGTGCATATACTTGTACGGAATGTTTAATTTGTACAGCTGTGTCTTACAGCATTTACTTAAGTTCACACCAAATTGATAACTTGTTCATCGGATTTCCCGCACCTATTTTTTTATCACTTGCGCCCGCACCATCTAAAAAAATAGTTATTTTTTTTACAAGCGCTAATTTGTTAAGTAGAATGTAGCCCCCCCCCCCCCCGCGTTTTTCGATCGTAACAATAATCAAAGCACCGGCACTAATTTGGCAACGATGTAAACATTTCATTTCCTGATTCTTGAAAATTACGTCAACAAATGACAATTCTACGTTACCACCATTTAAAGTTTGATTAAATTTTGGACAAATGTGTTTGTTTTAATTTGCCTCACGCAAAAAGTAAACGTATATATACTGGGCAAGAAGTGCTGAATTTTATCGTGAATGACAGTGATTATCCAAAGTTTTAATTTGGTTCGGACATGTTTGACGGGAATTCGGATGACCGTTACAAAAAACTGGAAAACTGGTTTTGAGTTCTCTCATTTATGAAATAATTTAAAGAAATACATTTGCTTGATCTCAAATAGCATTTGTTTGATCTAAAAACTAATATTTATATATAATTATCTTTTAGTGTTATCATTCTTTCACTGGATGTTATCCTTGTACTGTTTACAATATCATTGTTTAGTTAATAAGTGAATAAAATGTGAGCAAAAGTGAGTTAAATCACTATATATATATTTGTTCGCTCTTCGCTCGCTCTTCTTTTTGCTAAATGCAAAACGAATATTTTTATTATTATTTCGCTCGCTCGCCCCATTATTTTTTGGAAAAAATCCGATGAACAAGTTATCAATTTGGTGTGGCCTAAGGGATTCATTCACAGATGGTGGCAATACTTTGTTTCAAACTTTGTTCAAATTGAGCTTATTTGCTTACATTCATCAACTACATGTAACATGAAACAACAACTGTTGTCAGTCAATAATATTTACTTTCATAATTTTAATAAAAATATTATCAGTAAATGTTGATATTTCATCAATACTTCAATAATTTTGTGCAATTTTCACCTAAAATTATATTTTTTCGAAATCGTACCCAATATAACATGAATCAGTCGATTTTAACTAAACCCTACAAAATTGTATCGGACACGATTAGAAGATAACTGTGTATCCGAGTTAACTCCTATGATAACTTACCAATTCATCAATAGCCAGCACGTTAAGCCCTATTTTCACGTGCGTCACTTCCGCCGGGCGAGATATTGGGTCATAGCCGGAACTGTACACTGTCTGGTTCCGGATTTCCGTTTCCATAGCAGCAGAATACGCGCCATCAGCAACTGTATAAATGAAATTCACTTCTTCTATTAGTTTAATGTTGTGGAACTAATGTCGTTTACTGCGATTCATTATTGATTTATGATATTAGATGTTTTAGTACAACAACCGCTATATAGCTAAAGTTTTTATTTAAGTATTTAGGCATAAATACGGTAATTAATAAACGATCTCTGACGTCACTCTTTTCCCAGAATTTCTGATAGGTGGCGCTGTTTTAAGCGCTTTCATTGTTAAGCACACCGCCTGTCGAGCGGTCATTTTTATAGTTGAAATAAAAAAAACTCCAAAGTCTTGTCAAAAATATGTGTTTCACAATCTGGATTGTCACGATTTGTATTTTTGACATGACATTAATCATATGCATAGCAGTGCGATTTTCTGTATCGGCAGTCGAGTTTAGGAGATGGACTAGTGTCGGGTTTTGAGACGGATTGGAGTTGGCCAGATCGTGACTGACAGTCTTGCTCGAACTATGTTTGTTGTAATAACTGAATAAAACATGAAACTGGGAAACAGTGTCGTTGTGTTCAAATTGAGTTGAGTTGAGTTGAATTGAGTTGGACTGTTGAGAGTCGTTGGCTGTAACGCTACAGTAGTCCAGTGGAAAGTCACTTGACTATCAACCTAGGGTCGAAGGCTGATCCCCTTATTCACCACTAAAAACTTTTAATGCTTTTAATGTTTAAGGGCTGTTTGCGTGAATTCAATCAGGGCTTCCATGTGTTGTTGGTATGCATCACCGCACGTGAAAGAAATAGGGTTGTTCTAAGCAGGGATAAATTCTATCTTTGTTATACATCCAGCTAGATAATAATGGCTGATACTTTCACTTCTGCAAAAATCCAGGCCTGGGATAGTCCTTTGGTTGCGTAAATAAATCAAAAGCCAAATGTTTGTAAATCGGATGCAAAATGCACATATGTTTGGAGACAATATATCTTTGTCAGACAATGTAGTTTAAATGTACAATCTTTATATAGTGATTACACTGAAAAATCTGAAAATCTAGATAAAATAGTTATCATTATGGTAAATTTAGTTTCAGTTATAAGAGTTGTAATAAGCAATTACAACAATAAATCATGGACGGTGAATGGCCGAAATTCATACCAGCTCATATATATATAGCACCGTGTACCACAGTGGCTTAAGAGATTAACCTAAATTTCCGAATCTTGCATTTAAAAAAAACAACAGCTTTTTTCATCCACGAACCGGAAATAGATTATTAACAGCTACGTCATCAGCTATAATTTTGCGTGAGAGGCGTCTCACGGGTAGCAGAGTAGACATATAACACTCTTTTCAAAAAGAGGGTACTGGCAGTTTAAATGAAAGTTGAAACGAAATGTGTTTTCTGATTTTTTGGTGACGTACGCGTCAGACCTCTTTAGCAATGTTTTAAGACATTCTCGTGTACTATCGATGCTGCGGGTCTGCTAAGATAAGGCCAAATAAAAAATAGGTGCGTTTCAGGTAACGCTGCCAAAACAATAGGGTAGGTAGGACGGAATATTTTTTTTTTTTTTATTATTTTTTTTTTGATATATTGATTTCAGTAACTGTTGACTCAGACAGTTACAAAAATAAAAGTCATCAATTTTCAGGTCTATCAGTAGTTTTTTAAACATGTTCCATGCTTCAAAGGAAACATTCTTTATTTGTCTGGTTAAATACTTTGACAATGATGGTTGGATTTCAACTAAGTTATGGTACACCACTCTGCTATTATTTAAGAATTTCCAGGAACGGTTTTACTTTTCTTCATGCACCCTTTTGCTTCCAATCACCCTCTGTAGAATGCTAACCTCCCTGTAACATAATTACATGAAGAGTGGGACAGGAAATTTACCATATAAGCCATCAGCCAAGGAAACCTCAATGCTGTCAAGAGGACCTGGGGGTTCAGGTTTGAAGAACAAGTAAGATGCAGGTTTTATTGCCAAAATTGCACAATTAAGTCTGACATATCAATCCGAAAGTCAGTATCTGACACATTTGTATCTGACAAGAAAATATAGTTCAAGAATTGAAATATACATGCCACACAAGCACAAACTACCCGTAATTCACCTTAGAGTTCGGACAATCTGAAATTCGGACATCCATTATTATTTTCAATTTTTTATTTTTATTTTAGGTACCTAATTTTTGGACACCCAAAGGACATCGATTGTAACTTTTACAGTTACTTAGTCTCACAGACAAAACTTATTGATCTTTATCGTTACAATGCCTGGCTAGATTACCTAACCGTATACATCACTGTGATAAGTTAGTTAGTTACTACCCATCCTAAACGATTTATTGCCTGTTGAAAAGGATGTGTGATATATTTAATGGAGGATTAAAGAAACAACAAGGGCAATCAAGAGATTAAGAAAACACAGACATGTCATGTTTGTAAAACGATCCGCCAACAAACTTTGAAACTTGTTCCACACTTTTAATATAGACTTTATGAAGCAATAATCGTACAGTAATACTCACTGTAACATCAATAGAACAATAAAAGTCAACACATTCAATGATACAGGTAACTATTTAATGTGATGAATTAAAGTTAGACATGCAATACGAATTACAATCGAAAACACCACTCAGAAACATTAATCCTGCATAGCAATATCCATGCTCTCCATGAGATCCTCGTGGGTATAACTGAGAGTTATTTGACGTCACACAATGTGACTGTTTAATCTGAAGCCGATAAAAGGTGTTTATTCATTTCAATGCATGTACAAAATGGTGTTGAATGGGATTTTAATTAACTAGATGAAGGAGTTACACTTAATAACCATTGATAACTACGGATAAATTAATAAGTGGTAAAATGCAGACATGAAGAAAAAAGACAGGTTTACCATACATGTAGATAAAATGTAAAAATGGTTATTTTCAATGAATTTGGAGAGCGAAAAATTAATTATTTTAAGGTGTCCTACCTCTAAGGTGAAGTACGGTAAATACATTCAGAAATCCAACTCTTACTAATATTGTAAACTTTACGTACATACATTTCGTAACAAATGCTTTTCGTACCCAAATCACATTTTTTTTCAGGGGAAAATAGGTTAGGGTCGGCGGGAAAAAATAGGGTCGGTCGGGTAACCTGAAACAGACCTATTTTTTATTTTGCTTAACCGATTTTCATTTTAATAGTTTATTATTCACTCGTTTTTTTAGTACACACACTTTATGAACATTAATCAATGAACTTTCATCATGCATCTATGTTCCAAAAAATAACGAAATCACATTTAAATTGAACATGGCATAAATACATAACAAATTACTACGCAGCCATTATTTGAATGAAAAAAGTGTTAGCAAAGTTATTGCGGATACTTACTGGATAAAAACAGTTTCCTTAGTTTTAGAGTTTGTTTCATGAAACATGGGTATTCAGTCTTCCCTCACTGTCAGAGACCAATCTGGTTCTCTTGAAGAAATGTCGTTTTCCAGGTAAAGAGTGGAGACCACGCTAGGTTGTGGATAAATTATGTAGCGTGGGTGGGGTTATAATTAATCATTTTGATTGTGAATTGTTGTGTGGATTTTGCGGAAATTCTTAGTTCGTATTACAACGACAAACAATTTAAAATGGTATTTGAACGATGATACTACATCTTAGTTATGTTCGAACAGTTGTTTTCGTAATATGTTTTTATAAAAGCAAATGTTTCAGCTTAAGTTCAAGAAAACGTTTGAACAATAGGATTACCATTTTTCTTATTAACAGTTAGTTGTTTATTTCCAAATTTATCTTTATCAATATCAAATTGGTATTTTCACTGTTGTTATTTCACTTCTAAAACTACACATTTTATCGCAAAGCATAACAGAAAATGTTTCCCTTTTTAGTTTTATATATCGAAGTTATCGATAGTCTGCCTCGGATTTAAAAAAAAAGAAAATGGTTCTGTATAAAGAAAATATTATTACAGTGTAAAATGATTGTATGATTGGCATAAACTAATTCAATCTGTCTAACAGGGTAAAGTTCTAACAGTCATAACATATTTGCAAAAATATATAATCTATCAATTGGCAACACTCTCCAATGTTCCAAAGTTTTTGTTGAGTCCGTCAGGGAGAAAATAGTTCTCCGATTTTATTTTCTACTTACCATAACGATTAGGACGAAATCCTTAAAAGAACATGTTCAGGTGTTTCTGATAGAAGTGAATGAAAATGAAGCAATGATGTATCTTCAATTACTTATCCTCTTGTACGCTGACGAAACTGTTCTCTTTCCATACAATGAAAGTGTTTTTCAACAAAGTCTAAATTGTTTTCAAAGACTAAAACAATTGTTTTTGGTGCCAGAAATTTTATTTTGGCATTGACATCTATAGATATAGAGACAGTTAAGGAAAACAAATAAATACATGTCTATTTCTCGTCCACTGGAAGCTTTAAAAACTACCGTCAACATTTTATTAGCTAGGCTAATTAAGCAATTAATACTGCTCGATTTCTCAGAAATAATAACCTATACTTTTCTTTAGGCATACAACTCTAGTTTTTATGCTACTATTGTTCCCGTTCTTACGTACGGATGTGAATCCTGGGGATTTGAAAACCTTGATCTGTTGGAGCAACTTCATTGTATGTTTGCACCGGATTACATATAAGAGAAAGAGTACTCTACGCTACATGCGCTACTCGGAATTTTGTAGATACCCTTTATGTTTTAGTCTTAAAA
The DNA here is from genome assembly GCF_026914265.1 of Mya arenaria. Lineage (NCBI taxonomy): Eukaryota > Metazoa > Mollusca > Bivalvia > Myida > Myidae > Mya > Mya arenaria. Next base: position 30,551,300 of record NC_069123.1, on the reverse strand, counting down.
CCAAAATGGTAAGTTAATGGAGTAAATTTATTTCATCCCATAACTCAAAAACAAGTTTGTTGACCTATAATTGCATGTTACATAGTAATAATTCAGTCGATGTTGATTATAACAAGTCATTTGATTTAATGGGTTGATTCATACGTTTGGCTTAACCAGTACCTGCAAAACATGTTAGTATAATTCTTTAAATCTAATCTTGTAGATAATTTTCAACAAACTTGTTTTGAACAATTTTATATTTCTTCTTAAGGTAGAATGTATTCTCTGTTTAAGTCTGATGTAAAATTAAAAGAGTCTCTTTATATCTTATCAGAATCTCCACTAATTTCCTGTCGAAGTCGGTAGATGGAGAACAAAGGATGTACCACATGTCAATAGAATGTGTAGTCTTTCTAGTCTAAACAAAATTGGTGACGAAATGCGCTATTCACAAATATGTCCACTTTTTAACACTATTAGAAAAAAGTATACATTGTCGTTTTAACTCAAGACCTAATGTCTTGGATTTAGAGAAGTTTTTAACTGTAAGAATCAGGATATCTTACGAAAAACAGCATTTGTTTGTTAAAATCTTAGTTCATCACTTAAATCTGCACTCTCACATATTGAACGTTTTGACAACCCATGGAAACTTGTTATATAAGACTGCTGACAAGAAATTAGATCGCGGTTTTTTATATTTATGTTCAAAACATGATGTTTTACGCATTTTTCTTAAACCGTTAGTAACGGTTTAAGCCATAAAACATTAATTTTCGAACAGAAATATGAAAAACTACGATCTGATTTTTTGTAAGCAATCTTATATCAATGGTTTGCAGAAATTTGCTCTTTCAAGGACAAAAAATAAAGTTGTAAAAATGGTATATCTGTGAGAGTGCAGCTTTAACACGAAGTTGATAATGTTTTGAAATATGTTTTTTATCTTAATACTGTATTGTTTATAGTGTATTAAAATAAGTGAATTTGATTAACCATTACCTTTTTATTAAAAATGTATTATTTGAACTAACCACATTCCATCACCTAATCATAAATATTTTGTATAATGATTATAGATTCCAAACCTGTTGTGAAGCCGCCTTTAATCCACCGCTCTATACAGTGTCCTCATGTAGTATGATATTCACATGTTTTTACTAAATTTAAACTGTGATATAATAAAAGAATATTGAGTTGAGTTGATTTGAGTTGTAACTATTTTATCAGCTGTCACAATCGTAAAGCTGTAATGAGTGCATACATTCAAGGCAAAGTCATTGGTTGTTTTTCCATCTGCATCATATTCGATTGTAAAAACTGTCTGTTTTGTATATATCTGTACAACTACACAGCTTTGCATTTTTAATACAATTTATGGCATAACAGGTTTTTGTTTAATTACAAACCTTTTATTGCCTTTTTCATTATGATTTTCTGGGTAAACAATTATTGACATAAGTTTTTTTTAAATAATTATTATTATTATTATTATATTATTATTATTATTATTATTATCATAATTATTTTTTTACTTTTCTTTATTATTATTATTATTATTACTATTATTATTATTATTATTATTATTATTATTATTATTATTATTTATTATTATTATTATTATTATTATTATTATTATAATAACATACCAGTCAGAAAAATAATAAGTGTGATAATCCCTATTTCCAGATGGTACATCCTCGCTATCAACTATCCTGCCACTAAATGTCTGAATGCCTCTGGAAAAGTATGGTTCCAAACCAATAATCTCTGGGATTGGGCTGCTAAATATGTTCGACTTTCTGCGCGAGACTCCTTTTAAATAGAAGTCCACCCAGTATCTATTGTTTAAAATACACGCATCGGATCTGTATAACACAGCATTTAAGCAAATCATACGATGGCAATATTACCAAATATTATTAATTTATATTGTTTACACCTATTTCAGATCAAACCAATTACTTCCGTTACTTTAAGGGCGTGGACTTGAATGGACCTTGGTCTGGGCGATCCTGGGCCCCGTTTCATTAAACATCGTAAGGCTCAAGATCATAATTGTGTAGGCGTAACTCCGTTTGTTTGTTTTTCGGCGTAAACTGCGTTTCACACAAAAATATAGTAAGAACACTATACGAAGAGATTCTGCCCGTAACATTACGGTTGCACCCGAGCGCTCTTAGCAGCGTAAGGTTTACGACTTAGATTTCTTAATTAAACGGGGCCCTGGGGCTTAGGCGGACTTTGTGCTATGTCAAACGTTGACTTGGGGGAACCTTGGGTTAGGGGGACATTGGGCCTGAGAGGCCATAAGCTTGGCCGGACCTTGGGCCTAGGCGGACCTTGTGCCTGGGCGAACATTGGGTCTGGGCGGACATTGGGCCTGGGCGGACATTGGGCCTGGGCGGACATTGGGCTCCTCTTACAGATTACAACAACGCGCGTTCGTTCTTTATCACTATATTCGTACAAGACTTATACGCTTTTCATAAAACAGTTTATGTTATTTCCTGTTTTGAGCCTTCAAAAGCAATCATTGTTACATGTTCCTTAAAACTTTGTTTCTTGAAGTGATTGCTAATGTACTGTATTTGAGTGTTTTGGTATGATGTTTCGAAATTGTGTCAACACTAGTAACTATTTGCCAAAAGCGGAGCTTAAAGCTGTATTGAAAATAAACGTGGTACTGAAACGTTCACTCAACAATGAGTGTCTTTCACGGACTTAGTTTGAATGAAAAGGCAAACAAATCATTGGGAAATTCTCCATGTTGAAACTTTCTGCGTGTTTGTTTTATTACAGTGTTGACCGAATGATGTGTCCGATGGCAGGTTGATGGATGGATAGATGCATGCATGCATGCTCGAATGAATGAATGAATGAATGAATGTATGAATGATGAAATGAATGAATGAATGAATGAATGAATGAATGAATGAATGAATGAATGAATGAATGAATGAATGATGAATGAATGAATGAATGAATGAATGAATGAATGAAAATGAATGAATGAATGAATGAATGAATGAATGAATGAATGAATGAATGAATGAATGAATGAATGAATGAAGAATGAATGAATGAATGAATGAATGAATGAATGAAATGAATGAATGAATGAATAAACGAAGGAACGAACGAACGAACGAATGAATGAATGAATTTGATCGTGCTATCTGATCGTTAAACACTAAAATATCCTAGTTACAATACACGGTATAACTATTTTCTCACTAAAATATCGTCTCAGAACCGGATAGTTCTGTCTAATACACTTTTTGATCAATATTGATTAATGTGCTTACAAATTGGGAATTTGTTGTCGAAGGGTATCTTTGTAATGATAAAATCATTGAATATTGAATGAAATATTCATCATATATCATTTAAATAGAGCTCGTCCCTCGATAGTTTGTCCTGATGCCTGGACCTGACGATTAATTGGCGATATAATGCTCCCTTTGATCAAAGCTCAGAATCAATTGCCAACTGTACTTAATGAACTATGAACGGAAATACAAAAAAGGTAAAAGAAGCAATCCAATTACACCAGACATCGAGTACAGTAGTATTTTCATTGGTCTGCACGCTCTACTGGCTTACTTTATATTGCGCTTCCAAACTTGAGCTAGGATATTCCGCTTTGGCAATGTTTCATGGAATATATCGCTCACATGTATTTTTTTACGAAAGTTAATCTTTCGCCGAAGTGTGATTTGTCAGCAAAAGCCACACCTCCTTGACTCACACATTGACTCCAGACGGTCGTGGCTATCGGAAAACATCGAGGAATGCGTCTTTCGGTGATGTAGATGTGTATGTATTTTTCATATAATTCAAGGAATGTGTTGTCAGGTTTTGGACCTTTTCATATATTTCTTCATGTTGCCAAAACAAAACCGATCTTGAACGTTTTGCTACCTATATTTTTTGCAGTTTTAATGTATTCAAAATAACGCATAAACACAATCGTTAGATTTTTGCCTTATAATCCCTGGAAATACAAAATTTGGAATTACGACGATCATTTGCTTTTAAGTATTACTTTATTAGACACAAAATGAACCTTAAAGTTCGCGAAGCAGTGTGGTTGTTGATCATACTTTAAAAAGATCGAAAATGATATTAATTCAGTTAATTGATAATTTTCATGTTGTTATGAAATTGCTACAGTTTTTTCACAATTCGTTTCCTACTAAATTACTATTCATGAGCACCACAACCTATTCATTGGCACCCCAACGTTCAGAAAATCGAGCATAGTGCAGCAAGTATAACAAATAAAGTTCTAAAATTTGTATCACGGCAACCTTTTGATAATAAAAAGCCACACACATGTAAAGAAAATGCTTAAATCTAAGGTACGAGAACAATTCTCACGAAAATCCAGATTTTTACGTTGGCAATGCTAACGTCTAGCAAATTTATGCAAGTTCTAGACGATCAGATATTAAATTTTATTCAGGACTATTACATCTATAACAACTCATGGCCATTCCTATGTGGAACTACATTCTCCAAATTTTTAAATTTAATCGTATAAACCTCTAAAAATGAAAACTAAGAAACCATACTCACTGTTAACATCCATATTCCACTCATTGGCACTATAACGGAAGACGCGTTGGAGCATTTTCAACACATAACAAAATGTTATGGCTCCAATGATTACCCGGCGTGACAATGGTCGATACCTATTCATGTTATTTTGCATACATACACATGTTGCGTAATAACCCGCAAACGCGCCTCATGATCCGCCTTTGCGCAAATGCAAACGTACCAAATACTGATACTAGGCCTAGTTTAAGGAATGTTTGGCATGATAATCCCCTGCTGTGCATCTCCTGCTTATTGCACTGGTGTCACAGTAGGGGCCAATTTCCTGTGTATTTGTTTATTGGCGCAGCGCCATTTAGGGTCCATTTTCTATAATAAAACATTATAAACTGCACAGCAGGATACTCAGATTGGCGATCTGATAAGACAAATAGGCAATGAGATTAAGATCAATTAACAGGTTGTTTACAGATACACGGTTGTTTGTTGTTTTTTTTTTGTTTTCTTTTCTTTGGGGGTCACTTATTCAAGGCTTAAAGTAGGCCTTAAAACAGTCATATTATCAGGTTAAAGTCACAATGAAAATTAAATGCAGATTAACAGAAATAAATACACGACATATTTCAAACATGATGAAATCCAATTGGACAAAAAATTGTTTTGAACACTAAATAACAGTTTATTAACTATTTTATATTGATGTTAATTTTTGTCCAAACCTCTGTACAAAGGCCTATTCTGTAATCTGACACCCTTGTAATGTGAACGCTGATGATCATTGGAATAATTGCTCACAATGTATTTCTGATGTTAAATGTTTTGCTTCGTGTTATCTATTGTCATCTCTATAAAAACAAATATTAGAACGGTTTTGAAAATTTTCCCATGATCAATTAGTTATACTGAAATAATTGTCATTAGATCCAACTCATTCAACGAATAATCATAACAACTAGTATAAAGTACACCATTGTTGTGTTTGCGGGCTACCATAAGGCCACTCCTTTTTATATTTTTTTGGATTACAAACCGGCGGCCGTAATTTTTGGTAAAACGGAAAAAACTCATTTTCGCCGTTTTATTTTTTTTTATTTTTTTCGACCGCACCGATAAGAGGGACGAAAATATAAAAAAGTAATAAATTGGTACGAATAAAATCAGTTTTGTACGTCGTTGTTCATTGGTCGGCGAAAGGTATTTGACACCAATGATGAGGCGTCTAGCATACATATGAACATTTTTTTACTGAGAGATTATTAAACTGTTTAAAGAACATGCACTTCAGGGTATTATTAAGATTGCCATAATTATAATGCTACACAAATTCACTGTAAGTTGTGATGCTGGGATTTATTCTGTTCGTTTTCTATATTGAAACAATGAAAATATAAATCGGAAGTTATTGAAATGAGCGACTTTTTTCCTGATTCCTCATCGGTTACTTAGACGCCATCCTGAGAAAACATAATAAGCCAGAATGTAACAAAACGTTTAATATAAGAAATATAAGCATCCACAAAACACTAATGATACAAATATCGGAATGAACCAAGAAATTTTTGACTGTCATAAACTTACTGGAACTCTTCGGCCTAAAATAAAGCACTAAATGTTTCCCCTCGTATAACTTTTCAAAAATACTGACTCGCCTCAAATTATTTTATTGCTAAAAATGTCACGATATTATTGGATTTTGAACAACCCGGTTTGTAACGAAATATTTGATTCAACAGCCTTTTGCTCGCAACTTACTTTTAAAAGAAAGAAACACTTTTGACAAGATCCGATTTGGAAAGTTACCCGGACCTGGTTTGATTGCGTTTAGGGTCAGTTGCTTTCGATGAAACTGTTCTTTGACGTGGAATGTAATGATATCAAATGTAGTCCTTGCGCCCTTAAGTTTCTTTCCGAGCGCCCTTTAAGGAAATTATAAATGGCCGATCGAAATATAAACTTGGGACCGCTTTGGATCGCGTCAAGGGTCACAGTGTAACATTCGATAAAAAACACACGTTTGATCTGGGGCATGATAAGGTCTTTCGATCTTGGCGCCCAATAAATGACTCTATAGGAGCCCCTTAACAAATTGTGCATGGTCGTTCGCAATTTCGCATGATAGGAAAAGTCCGAGAGCGCAAATGTTTAGGGACTCGTTTGGTTCTCGTTAAAAGTAAAATTAACTCAGTCCCTAATGGTCAATCAATAGACTCATGTAAACAGGGGCGTAATTTGTCATTTGCCCATAATGTCCAAAAGTTGAATTATCAGCGCCGTTTATTAGAGCGGATAGTTCTATGCTTCAGTGAGATATCGATTTTATTTCATTGAGTGAGCACCGAAAATTTTCGGTGAACACGTGATGAGAACAAATCGATTTCCCAGTGAAACAAACTTTTTTTTTCCTTTAATGCTTCCAACGAAGTGATTAGCGTTTTCCCGTATTTACTCACCATGACCTTTGCCATACGCACCCTTTTGAATGTCTCATATTTGACCGCATAACTGAATTATTAAAGTGCATGTCGGAGTAAATCAGGGCTGCATTGCAATACACAGTCATTTATAGCATTCCTTTTTTTAGTAAACACACAATTAACAAACAATTCTGATAAACAGTACATACTGATCTTTAAACAACAAACTGTTTTTGCGATAGCTTCAAAAAACATTTGATTGCGTATGAATGCATTCATCGATAGTACATTGAGTGAGTCATAGAAAAACTGTCAACATTTGTTCATATGCCAAAACACGTGGAAAATAAATACATGCCATCAGTCTGCTGATTCAAAACGATGAAGTAAACAAGTGTTTAGTTGTCACTGTCACTGCTGTCGGAAATCATGCGGATTATTTTGTATTCGCGGGAAGAAGACTGGCGAATGGCGAATTTCTGATGATCGGAATATTTGTTTAATTTGCTGTTATTTAATTTGCAGTGTTTGTTAATGCTGTGAATGAAATCCAGCTTCTCGAAATATTGTGAAATAATAGGTGTGCATGTAGCAAAATCATGCATTCAAATATTTGCCTGTTTCGGACAGCTTGGCTTCTACTCCGGATAGATCATGACATTTACCCGTGAACGAGCTTTTTTAGTGGAAGTTATGACGATCATCACAGCTATCAACAGGGTGTCGAATCAAGTGACTTCAACGGGGTTCTCACACGGGTCACCAAGGATCAAAACCGATGTTAACAAAAAGTATGAGACGTTGATTTATAAAATCTTTTGGTCTGAAAAGATATGAAAATATTCCTTAGCCTACGCTTTTTATCTGCTTTTACACGTGTGAAATATTTTATATTTGCTGGTATTTTAACGATGCTATCCTTAGCCAAAATTTGTTTAACGATGCAACGCTGTGTGCGCCGTGATTGTTTATTTTGTGTGCATTTTTATTTAAAAAGTTAAAATATTTAAGAATCAAACATACGTTAAAAGGTTAGTTTTTTTTATGACCTTCATCAAACGAATTGTTAGTAACGTGAATTTAAGCTCTAGCAATGCATATCGAATTTTCAAGAAATGTTGTTAACGTGAATTTTATATATGCTGTTAAGGTGAACTTATTATCAGCTATATAAAGCAAACTATGTTTAATATGTATGCTTTACAAATTGATTGTAAAATGCTTATTTTATTTTGTTCTATAGTGTGGATTACTCTCTCAACTGTGACGATAATGCATATAACATAAAACTATTATTCCAAATGATCATTTGTTCATGAAATGAATTTATATATCAATTTGATCGATTTAAAAAAATGTTTAATTTATGTTCTAGGTAGGCCGCCATGAGGTGACGTTCGAAATACTCATTGTCCCTCTGTATGAGACGGCGGCGGCCCGCATACAATTCACCAAATGTTAACAAAAGGTGGGTAAATGCAATAGATTAAGACATGAATGCAATAAAATGAAAGGCAAAATCTACTCCATTCAAACCCAAGGACAGTAATGTAAGGCCCGTCCAGATTTCCTGGTTCATTGTTTGGGGTGAAAACGCCCTCGATTTGGCGAGAATAGGCATTGTTTTCTACATCTTTCAATGATATTTTATTAGAAACGACCTTGTGCACCGAATGAATGGCAATTGCTTGTTTACTATGACGCTTGATTTAGATGAAAATTAAGTCTTTATTAAAATATCTCCTAAAAACTATGCACCTTCTTACTAGGCTTACCGCCTTACTCACTACACTTTATTCTTTAAATCTACGATTTTATACCGTTCTCGTTCGTGCAAATCTCATCCGATATCTTGATTTGGTCAATGAAAGGTATTGTTATTGTTTTCCAGCGCAGATCGTCAGTTTTGGAGATAGAGCAGCACATTTAAGGAAATGCTTACTGTTTCATTCTGCTCAATTTTAGAACCCAGGCTCATCCCAAATCTGGTAAATATATGGTTCAGTAAAATAACGATTAAAAGGCGAAGATTTATGTTTTCCTAATTCATGTATGTGTACCTTAAAACGTATAAGAGGGGTCATTTTGAAAAGTACCTCAAAACTAACTGCTTAAAGTAAAAGTCATTATAAAGTATTGTAAAATTGTCTACGAAGTTTTAAAAACTGATGCTGATTTGCTTCCAAATAAAGTATCGTGGGTAACATTACTTCAACATTTATTGTCATCATTCGGATTTTATGAAGTTTGGCTATCTCAGGGTGTTGGTAATGCAAATGTTTTGTAAGCATTTTTAAACAACGTTTGTGTGATACAAATGTACAAAACTGGAAAGCGAAAATTGAAAATTCACCACGCAGCACTTTCTTTATAACCATTGTTTCCTTTGGCTTTCAGTATTATTTAAAATGTAACGTATGTAATAATTTAACTATAGCAATGTCTAGGTTACTTCTTTCATCTCATAATCTGTCCATTGAAACAGGTCGATGGCATCGTCCAAACTGTATACCACGTCAAGACAGAAAGTGTATTACATGCAAAAGATTGGAAGACGAATACCACTTTGTGATAGAATGTAATTCATATACTGAACTCCGTAAAAGATACATTCCAAAATATTATTGGTCCAATCCCCGTATACGAGGATCGATAGTTTTGTCTTTGAAATACGTAAATGTTTAATTTGTAAAAAGTTCACCTTTCTTAGATTTCTATGTTGCACTATGTTGGCACTGTATGTATTTATAGGTATATGAACACCTTCTCCGTATATGATGTCGACTTGCACCTTTAAGTATTACGTTGTCTCTAATCATGTCATTCGTTACCTGTAAAATCTTTCGTAAAATTTAAACAAGCCTTACGTGCTCCACTTGCTATGTCATTTGTAAATGTTAAATCGTGTATTTTGTTTTTCTCACGGGTCATGTGGCTTATTGAACATGTTTTCAAAATAACTATTTATCTATCATTATATTTGGGCGGTTATAAGTCGAAACACGGTTAAGGTTTTCATTGAAATAGTGTTTACTTAAGTTGTGATTAACTAAATTTAACATGTTAAACTGTTGACAGTTTCCTAAAGGTGTTCTCCCTTTTTATTTTCATAGCCAAATTTAAACATATTGCTTAAAGACATCTGCATACTCTGCAAGGTAAACTCTTTGTTGTTTTTTGTTTTGTTTTTTCCAAAAAAAGGCAAATCATAATAGTCCACGATTTTGCTATTATTGATAAGAGTTTAGTCTACATAAACTCGATGGATTAACACGTAGCAAAATATCACGACTATTTTAATATACTTTTAACAACCTTTTCTTTATAAATTTTATCATCAATTTCAGTTAAAAATGTCAGCTACCTCTGTCTGTCATCACTGCGGGTAACTCTTTAAAAGCAATAAAACATGACGGAAACTTCTCGTCTACATTACAGAAAATGTGAGTGCTGAGTTTACAGATGACATTCTAATATTACAAATCAGCATGTGATTCATTTCATGATGATTCATGAAAACTAAGTTTCGTCAGCTTACTCCATTTTTCTTTTAAAAAATTGTAGCAAACCCCTAAAAATTGTATATTATTGAATGTTTGTTCTATTTAAGGGAAGAAACTTAAGGAAATACGTTGGTTTGTATTAACTACCAGGTTTTGCTTCCACAAATGGAGCATTTACAATTTTAGTTCGATTAAGAAACAAGGGATACAAATCCGGAAGAAGAAGTTTCCTTTTAAAAACGGTGAAATATCATATTGTTATTTCACTATTTTAAAACGATATATCAGCGTTTTAAAACAGTGAAATATCAAATTATGTTCACTGTTATATCTCTGTAAACCATCGGAAAGCATGTAATTAATGTCGATATCTACCGTCTCCGTGGCATAGTGGGGAAGGCGTCCGCCTACGGAGCGGGAGGTCGTGGGTTCGATCCATGATTACGCCAGCTGCACTATGTACGCCTCTCTGGTTCCACTGCATTTACGCCTTTCGCGCGTTTTTGTTTCAAATGCATTAACTAAAAGCGTCAGTGTGTTGTGCCCTTGGTTTTTGTAAAAAAAAAGGCGCGGATAGCGGATACATTATGCTTCAAATGATATTTCCAGCATTAGCGTTCAGCCTCGACAACACTGTTTGAGACTAAAATAGAGGAAATAGTCACAGGGACTTAAATCTGAAAGGGACACACCGACGTTCAAGCGAAAGTTCATAGTTTGGTCTAGAAATGACACCAACACCTTAATTAAATGCGCTCGAAAATTGTTCTGTAACAGGAAAATGTAATTCCGTGTCCTTCTTTTCATATCATATTTTTGCTTTAAAAAGTACATATTGTCCAACTCTTTTCCCGTCATCTGTTGCACAGCAGCAATTGCTTTACTGTCAAAGGTGAATTTACCGTCCATCACGGAGATTATCGACCATCTGTAAATATCTTTATCTACCGAAGTTATCATTTTAACTGAATATGTTAGATAGCTATTCATAGAGATTAACTTGAAAATCCAATTAGAATGTTTAAAAATGATGTCTGAAATGCTTACTTCGTAATATACAGTCCAAATAGTTTCCTGGGTATGAGATATGAATAACCTTTTAATTACTACATAAAATTCAACGAACCTTTCTGGTTGACCAAGATGTCAAAATTTCCTTCATAAATTGCCAAATTTAAGCATAAAATATCATTTGTAACAGAACTGTATTAAACTAACACTACACCTCAGAAATTCAGCGAAATATGAAAACAGCGTTCCTTAAGCATTACTTTTGTATTATCCGTTGGCATGTCCATAAAACATCTTTATAAATTTTTAAAACATCTGGAAATCTCTTTTAAATACATTGTAAGAAGCACTGTTGGCGCTTTTTGCAAGTGGTCTAATTACGTCACTGGTTCAACTGGTGTTTTTTTTATCGTGCCATGAGCTTTTAAACATGCATTTCATTCGATAAAATTGGCATTAAAATATTGTTTTATACTTTAAATTCGGATTTTTATTTTATCTACGCGGTATTTTTTGCCGTTCACAATACATGTTACGCCCAGTACTTTATTTCCTTAACACTTTATTTTCAATCAGTACTAAATTTAATCTATGCCGTTCACACAATTCACCGCGATACTTCATTTCGTTCCCATTGCATAATTCATCCCGATACTAAATTCACCAGAGTACTTCATTTCGCTCACACTACATTATTCACCCGGTACTAAATTCACCAGGGCACTTTATTTCGTTCATACTACATTATTCACCCGGTACTGTATTCACCAGGGTACTTTATTCCGTTCTTACTACATTATTCACCCGGTACTATATTCACCAGGGTATTTTATTGCGTTTATACTACATTATTCACCCGGTACTATATTCACCAGGGTACTTTATTTATTAAAAGAAGTGCACACAAGTTCACCGATGTTTTCACCGATGATCGAGGGACACATTTGTTGAATCGATGGTCTCCTATTTCTCTAATACATGGATGCGAAACAGTGTCTCCAGCTCTTTTAGGAGCTGTATATAAAAAACAAGAGCCAATGGCACTTCCGAGCTAGTGCAAAAAAACAGACATCATCATAAAACGTACCTATGACTCGTTATTTTATTTAATATCACAATTATGAGGGCTTATTTGAGAAATCGGGGAATGCAGTGCCATATAAATATGTTTAATCTTCCCACGCTTTTCGGTTATTTTGAAAACATATTGTTTATGGAGTTATAAGACCGATTCTTCCAGCAAACACATGCATGACCTCACGCGGCCTTTCGCAATATTTATAGGGCAGAGCCTTATGCAGTATGGTATATACATTTCGATGATGCACGTCATTTTATTAACGAAACAAAATGAGAATTTCATCAAAATTTTTTAGATGGTGTCCGTTGCACGGGTCTATTTTCCGCCCGGCGACTGGGTCGTATTGGTGCCTCCTGATTTTGATTCCAGAGTATCCAGGTCGAAGACTCCGTTATTCTTGTACTGGTCATAAAGTTGATCTGAAAATCAATTTTTAAAATTTAAATGCGTTTCCGTCTTATTGTTCATAACTAACTGCCACAACATTTGGCAATTCATATTAATGAAAAAGTATAAATTCATGTGTAACAAAAGCCAGTTGTTCAAACGCGAGAAACGATCCCCCATATACAACAGCAGCAGTAGTTTATTATGAAACAGTGGAAAAATAAATTTATAGAATCACTGTTTTTTTAGCCCGTTCTCACTTCCAAATCAAACGTCAGCGCGAACACGTTAGCTTACAATTTGACGCGCTTTTCTGAAAACTACACTTATTCGTAACTGTTAATCCATTTTCGAAATAAAAAGAACAGATTAACATGTTTGTTATAGTGTAAAATCGCAAAATGTTTCACTTCGTAGACAACGAAAGCAGCTCGTTAAATACAGCTTTTGGTGCTTACTCGGTGAAATATGTTACGATCCTACACTGAGACAAACAATTATCTTATATAAAGAAAAGAATCATGCTTCTGTGTTTACGGAGAATCCAGAACGAAGAAGACTTTTGATAATGCGATCAAACCACGAAAGAAAACCGGGACCTTGAAAAAACAATATTAATTCAACACAATATTCGATTAATAGTTTGATTGAAGTAATGTTTTGTTTTACTATGTTTACATAATTTTTTAATTCCGGACATTTAATTACTTTTATTTATTAAAGGTCTTCTAAATTACAGGGGATGGGTAAAACGTTTCAAAGATATTGACTCATTCGTTTTGAGGTAAAGTTTCAAGGGTTGAACTAAAAATATGTATATAGCATTACTTTTAATAAACGTATAACACATTTTTTAAAAGTAGCTTACTTCTGATAACATGGCAATCACCATAGTTACACCCTCCTCCTCGACAACAGACGTTACAAACGCCACTGTTGTCGGTCCCACAACTATCTCCGCCATTTTCACACCGCGCAAGTTCATCGAAAGCGGTTTTCATAATCACCCTACATATCTAAAACAGAAGTTAATACTAGTGTGGCAGAAGAATGTTCGCAATTAAGCATTTCTATAGTTTTATACATATTTGGCCGAGCACGATGACGTCTAAGCAAACAACCGGAAACCTTAGTTTCTAAAACCTTTATTACTGTGGAATCATTAATGTTCGTGGGCATGAAATTTCGTGGTTTGCCGAAAAAAAACAATTTCGTGGGTACTTGAATTCGTGGATTTTCATTTTTGAAAAAAAATATCGAAGATGCGATCGTCCTAGATCGTCTGCATAATATCCACGCGCTGGCCCGTGATTTCCGTCTTCTACGTCACTCGGTTTATAACACTCGCTAATGTGTACCACATGCCAATTAGTGCATATACCCATGTCACTTATCGATTTAATTGGGAATAAAGGTAATAAAAGAAGATGTACCCTGATCATAACTACAGATAGGGGAAGCCATTGAATGCCAATTAAGAATTTTGCAAACTGTGAAAACACCGAAAAGGTGCGTATATTGTCACGTTCGGTGCTTAGTAACCTTCAATGTACTAGTAATCGATTAATTATTTCATTAAATAAAAAAATCGAGTACAGACACTCATCACGCACATCTTGTAAACTTGGAGATTTTCATTAACAGCACAAGTTTAAACACGTGCTTATAACTGTCATTTGCTGCATAAAACACATTTAATTGATTTGGTTCATTATTTGTTAAAGGCAGTTATGATATATTAACAGAATAATGATCGTAAGTTATACAGTGAGACAGGTTTTAACACTGTATACTGCGACCTCTGTAAATAATATACTACCGTATGTACGTAACAAGGCAATTGAAAAAGTGAATAAAGGGTTTATATTTCGTGGGATCTTGAATTCGTGGATCACCCAACCCACGAAAACCACGAACATTAATGCCCCACGAACATTAATTATTTCACAGTATTTGGATCATGCAAAGAGCATGACCATTCGGCACTCACCGTCGGATCTGCGATAAAGATACGACCTAAGCAATCATGATTCAGATTTCGCTTCAGAGAGTAAACTGGATTCGGATTCCAACTAATAGCGCAAACTTGAAACGGATTCCACCTAATAGCGCAAACTTGAATCGGATCCCACCTTATAGAGCAAACCTGATTCGGATTCCACCTTTTAGCGCAAACTGATCCGGATTCTGTCTAAAAGCGCAAACTGGATTAGGATTCCACCTTATAGTGCCAACTGGATTCGGATCCCACCTAATAGCACAAACTGGATTAGGATTCCACCTTATAGCGCCAACTGGATTCGGATCTCACCTAATAGCACAAACTGGATTAGGATTCAACCTTATAGCGCCAACTGGATTCGGATCCCACCTAATACCGCAAACTGGATTAGGATTCAACCTTATAGAGCAAACTGGATTTGGGTTCCATCTTATGGCGAAAATTTGATTTGGATTCCACCTTATAGCGCACTAAGATTCGGATCCCATCTAACAACGCAAACTGAATTTGGATTCGATCTTATAGCGTAAACTTGATTCGGATTCCTCCTTATGGTGTAAACTGGATTCGGACTCCATTTTATAGTGCAAACTGGATAAGGATTCCGCATCATAGAGCAAACTGGATTAGGATTCAATCTTATAGCAATTTTTATACAGTTTAAACACCATTTGTCGAAGTCGTCGGAACCTCGGGAAATACTTCGAGATATCGAATACTCGATATAACCGAAATACAAAACTCTGGTTATTAAAGCCAATACTTTCGAAAAAAGTTCGAAATAACCAGAAGGTCGAGAGTAAATAGTTCGACATAGCGACTTTTGATTGTACTAAATAGATTTCTTAATTCCAGTTTAAAAAAGAGAGGGATTTCGGATTCCGATCCGAGGTTAAGTGATATTTTGGAGTCCAGGTGACATCTTAGTCCTTTGTCCACCAGTGTATCCTCATAAATTACTTACGTTAGATTGCAACCGATGAATGTTTTACCGTCCTATATTAAGTAATAATGCTTAATTGGTTGTTTCCATGTATAAATAGTTTGCTATGTTATTTGTTAAACGTTCACATTAATTCAAAGTAGGTAAAGGTTAAAAAGAACTTCATGATTCTTACCTCAAAGTTCAAGCACCCATATCGGAACGACGGTAGTTGCCCAGGGTGATACTTATTTTGGCCGAAACACGCCTAAAAGAAATTCAAAGTCTGACTTAAAAGTCAATTAGGGACGATGACCCTAACAAAATTCCGTATTATACGCAATTAACATGTGTGCATGTAAATATTTTACATTTGTTAATAAGCTGCTTTAATACTTCGAAATAAAGTTTATGTTATGTTATGTAATTTTATTATTATTTTCATCAATGAAATAAACAAATACAATATTACTAGGTGTTAAAATCAGTTCAAGTTGTGAACGAATGAGGCGATACGATCTAATCATACAACAAATAGAATCGAAGATTCGTCTTTATAAAAGGAGTCAGCGAACCTGGTCTACGTCGCAGGTTGTCATAGTGATACAATCTTCAGGATCAGTGACATCACCCTGGTCGGAGTGCGCGGAGTCGCAGAAGTAACACGACTGGCTAATGTTCACAAGGGCTGTATGGAAGAGAAACAGTACATAATATTGAGTTTGTATCTACGGTATAAAATGTGATTGTGTCTCCCCCGGTTAATGATACTCAGTTATAACCGTTTACAATTATGGTGTTTGGAACACGTGATTCAATTCAAACAGTTGACTGACCACTGTTATTAATGTATCCACGCATTAACCAGGGATGTTATTTATGAAGCATCCAATGGCATAGCTAGCCCTCTATTGATGTAGATTGTTCATGACAATTATGAAAACAATGGTACAATCTGATGCATTCTGGGCGTCCTGATGATGTGCGTGAAGTTAGCACCGTAGCACCGTATCACCATATCACCGCGGGGATGCGGTGCTAGCACCGTATCACCATCAAAATCAATACAATAAGAGCATTAATCTCGAGGAAACATGTAAGGCTCGTTCTCGCAGAAACGAGCAAGGGGACCATAGGGACCTATGTCACTGTGTAGCCGAGACCTGGCCCTAGGTGATGGCACATGTGAATACCCTAGGATTTTAGGCAGGCTATGCGGGATAGGGACATGAACTCGATCCCCCATGCCAATTTGGCCCATATTCAGACACTGCTGTGGTGCGGATGCCTTAAAAACGAGCAAGGGGACCAATGACACTGTATCCAAGGGTTACCTGGCGGTGTGATACATTCGGGGAAACTGTTAATACTACGAGGATTTTAGTCTGGCCCCGTCCTTAGCCCAACATTGTGCGTATATGGGCAATATAAGCCCTACTGACCCCTACCATACATGTAAGGCTCGTTCTCGCAGAAACGAGCAAGGGGACCATAGGGACCTATGTCACTGTGTAGCCGAGACCTGGCCCTAGGTGATGGCACATGTGAATACCCTAGGATTTTAGGCAGGCTATGCGGGATAGGGACATGAACTCGATCCCCCATGCCAATTTGGCCCATATTCAGACACTGCTGTGGTGCGGATGCCTTAAAAACGAGCAAGGGGACCAATGGCACTGTATCCAAGGGTTACCTGGCGGTGTGATACATTCGGGGAAACTGTTAATACTACGAGGATTTTAGTCTGGCCCCGTCCTTAGCCCAACATTGTGCGTATATGGGCAATATAAGCCCTACTGACCCCTACCATACATGTAAGGCTCGTTCTCGCAGAAACGAGCAAGGGGACCATAGGGACCTATGTCACTGTGTAGCCGAGACCTGGCCCTAGGTGATGGCACATGTGAATACCCTAGGATTTTAGGCAGGCTATGCGGGATAGGGACATGAACTCGATCCCCCATGCCAATTTGGCCCATATTCAGACACTGCTGTGGTGCGGATGCCTTAAAAACGAGCAAGGGGACCAATGGCACTGTATCCAAGGGTTACCTGGCGGTGTGATACATTCGGGGAAACTGTTAATACTACGAGGATTTTAGTCTGGCCCCGTCCTTAGCCCAACATTGTGCGTATATGGGCAATATAAGCCCTACTGACCCCTACCATACATGTAAGCTCGTTCTCGCAGAAACGAGCAAGGGGACCATAGGGACCTATGTCACTGTGTAGCCGAGACCTGGCCCTAGGTGATGGCACATGTGAATACCCTAGGATTTTAGGCAGGCTTGCGGGATAGGGACATGAACTCGATCCCCCATGCCAATTTGGCCCATATTCAGACACTGCTGTGGTGCGGATGCCTTAAAAACGAGCAAGGGGACCAATGGCACTGTATCCAAGGGTTACCTGGCGGTGTGATACATTCGGGGAAACTGTTAATACTACGAGGATTTTAGTCTGGCCCCGTCCTTAGCCCAACATTGTGCGTATATGGGCAATATAAGCCCTACTGACCCCTACCATACATGTAAGGCTCGTTCTCGCAGAAACGAGCAAGGGGACCATAGGGACCTATGTCACTGTGTAGCCGAGACCTGGCCCTAGGTGATGGCACATGTGAATACCCTAGGATTTTAGGCAGGCTATGCGGGATAGGGACAAACTGACCCAAAAAATTTACCTAGGGGACATAACGATAAGTGTAGGGATGAACTAGGCCACGACGCCTACTTTATGATAAATTTATTTCGCTGGAGCTGTTGTACTGAATAGCCGAAAATAGAGCTCGAAAATTGAACTTTGCTGCTGCAAAAGCCATTTTTGGGACGGACTGACCCGATTATTCGACTAAGAGGTCCTTAACAGAAAGTGTAATGATAACTAGGTTCAGGGCCTATAATGTGAACTATAGATAATAATAATACTCTTTCATGGCTCATGTTTTAGGCATTGATACGTTTGCTTAAAATTATCATGGCTTTTGCCACTATGCTAGAGTGGTCGGCATTTGGAATTTCTTCAACCTCAAATATACCATTTTATTCGGAAAAGTCTGGTTTGAGCACATTAACATGTGAGCATTGCCTTATGCCTCAATATGCTGTGATGGCTCATGTTCGAGGCATTCACGAGTTTATGTTCAATTAACATGAATATTGCCAGAGTGGTAGGAATTTGGAATCACTTCAACCTCACATAGGCCATTGATCTGGGGAAACTCTGGTCTGAGCATAATGAACGAACACATGAATATACATCGCTAAGGTGTTTGAGCACACAACATGAAAATCCCGTGTCAATTGAAAAAAAAATCGTTATTTTGGTAAATGAAATGTAAATTATTGAGAACACTGCGTTGGAGATTGATTAACACCGGGTTGCAGACATCAGGTTTAAAGCTGCCCTCTCACAGATTTACCGTTTTTCCAATTTTTTTCAATTTTTTTTGTCTTGGAATTGGAAAATATTGCGTAAATATCTGCTTACCAGTGATTAAAGACTGCTGACAAAAAATCAGATCGCAGATCTTCATATTTCCATCCCAAATTTAATGTTTTATGGCTTAAACCGTTACTAACGGTTTAAGAAAAATGGATAGAACATAAATTTTGGGACGGAAATATGTAAAGCTGCGATCTGATCTTTAGTCAGCAGTCTTTTACCATTGGTTTGCAGATATTTACGCAAAAATATTCTCGTTCCAAGACAAGAAAAAAGGTGTCAAAACGTTCAATCTGTGAGAGTACAGCTTTAAAGCTTAGCTTCAGATTTGAAATGCAGGGTGTTTCTAGCACAGTTTCGAATTTAAATTGGCCCTATATAAGAAACAGTCGTAACATAGTACCTGTTTTACAAAAACAATAGCTTTAAATTTTTTAGAGACAGATATTGCCGAAATTTACCTTCAATGCCTTATAGATAGAAATTTGGGATCCCCGATTCGCATCTTACGATGAACAATCGAATGATGACTAAACGATTGACTGCTACCGAACATCCGTATTAACGGAGGGTACACAGGGTAACATTTTGGATGGTATAAGAGGTGCAGGAGAGAAAACAGTGATTACTTACAGGGGAAAAGAGGGCTTTTCGTTTAGCAGTGTTGTTGAGTATCCAATATGTTTACTTTTAGATAAAGATAAGTAGCATTATCTTTATGTTTAGGTCTATAAACGTATGCTACATATATACAATATATTTCTTGAATGAATTATATTTAAAAATATGGTAACATTTTGTAAACTTATGAATGTGTTAGTATCCTTTCCTGAATGTGGCCATTTGAAGCGGTAATTTATCAAAGCCTGTCATTAATAAGCATACATCAAGTATATAAATATGCATTAATCACAAATCAGCATTGCTCTCCGGGATACGACATTATGTAACGGCAAACATCTTCACCGTATTCCGGGATAGTTCCAAGCCTCTGTCCTGTGTATGTATTACAAAATGCACAGTTTTAGAATTATTTTAGCCGCGCATTTGTTTAGGTGTTAACATATTTTCGGCTAACATGGAAGACGTCACATTCCCAATGTGACGCCATAAAATTAACGTTTTATGTCCATATAAATAAACAAATATTACACCAAAGTGCACAGTTCAAGGCTGAATTTAGACATAGCGATATTATAGCGTAAGAACCCTCCAATCTCCTTATTTATTTATGCCGCATATACTATGC
Source organism: Mya arenaria (assembly GCF_026914265.1). NCBI lineage: Eukaryota > Metazoa > Mollusca > Bivalvia > Myida > Myidae > Mya > Mya arenaria. The sequence goes on along the minus strand of NC_069123.1, from coordinate 30,530,742 downwards.
TTCAAGGGGAAGACGGATCAAGACTAAGTTGTGATCCCTAGGAAATATCAAATCGTATTAAAGTGCACTGTTGTTTACGGCCATCACACAATAAGGTGTAGACATCGCAATAACCCTAAATACAAATAAAAGCCGGACCTATTTATTTATTTAATTGCCTATGACAGGCACATTTATTTACACACATTAAACACGCATTAAGAACCAAATGTATGTCCCTATCTCGAATAGCCTTTCGAAAAAGTTATTCACATAAGGCCTCACCAAGGGCCAGGTCTCGGTTACACTGTGATATTGGTCGATATGGTACCCTTGGTCATTGTAAGGATTCCGCAACATAAACGGTAAGTATGTGGGTCAGGTAGGTGTTGGAAGCTTATTTCATGTCCCTATCCCGCATTATCACCCTAAAATCCTAAGTGATTCACATACAGAATGTGTAAGGAAGCATTACTGAAAGGATTTCTTAAATGAAATGAAGTATTTTTTTAACGATTCTTGAATGAAATAATGAACTATTGGTGTAAATATAAGGAATTAATTGCGGGGTTGATATCATTATCGGGGTATGAACGCAATCGGGCTTGTCAAAGTGTGTGGAGTCCGAACCCTGCAATTCATTCCTTAAGTAAATACTAAAGTGCACTGTCGTTTACGGCCATCACACAATTAGGTGTTAACACCGTAGTAACTCTAAATACAAATAAAAGCTGGACCTATTTATTTATTTAATTGCCTATGACATGCACTTTTATATACACACATTAAACACGCATTAAGAAATAAATGTATGTCCCTATCTCGAATAGTCTTTCGAAAATCCGAAGTTATTCACATAAGGCCTCACCAAGGGCCAGGTCTCAGTTACACTGTGATATTGGTCGATATGGTACCCTTGTTCGTTGTAAGGATTCCGCAACATAAACGGTAAGTATGTGGGTCAGGTAGGTGTTGGGAACTTATTTCATGTCCCTATCCCGCATTATCACCCTACAAGTCTAAGTGATTCACATATGCCATAAACTTAAACCAGTCTCGGCTATACAGTGGCAATGGTTCGCTTGCTTGTTTTAAGGTTATCGCACCATAACAGTTGTATATTGGATATTAAGTATTGGGAGTCTTACCATGTCCTATCCTGCATAACTTGCCTAAAATCCTAGGTTATTCAAATATATGCCATCATTTGGTGCAAGGTCTCGGCTGAACAGTGACATATGTCCATATTGTCGCAGTGCACGTTTTAATGTTTCCACACAATAACAAACAATAACGCTGCAAGAATATCGTGTAAATTACTAATATGCATAATGGGCATATTTTATGTCCCTATCCCAGATACCATAGGATATTTTCATGTTTCAACACCGAGTGTGGCCAGGTCTCGGCTAAACGGTGACATAGGTCGCTATGGTCTCCTTTCTCGTTTAAAGGTTTCCGCACCATAACATGTTAGTAATGCCAGGTAGGCATTGGAAGTATTTTTCATGTCCCTATCTAGCCTAGCATAACTTGCCTAGGTTGATCCATATACCATCACTTCAAGCCAAATATTGGCTACAACGTGTCATAGGTTACTACTCATTGTAATGTTATCGCACCATAAAAGTTGTATATTGGCTAAATAGTACTATGGATTCTTTTGAATGCCTCTTCCCCGCAAAATCTGCCTTAAATCCTAACTAATTCACATATGGAATCATCTGGGGTAAAGTCTCGGCTACACAGTGACTAAGGTCGCTATGATCTCTTTGAGTGTTGTAAGGTTTCCGCACCAAAACAATGCCAGAATATAAATAACTAAATATCCATTAGGAGCAAATTTCATGTCCCTATCCCGCATAGCCTGCATAAATTCCTATGATATTCATATGTTCACTCACCGTGTATGGCCAGGTCGCGATTTGGGTCGCTATGGTATATGTGTTCGTGTTCATGTTTTCGCTGTTTGTTATTAATGCAATGAAGGCATTTGGAGCTTATTTCATGCCCCTTTCCCTCGAAGCCTGCCTAAAATTCTTGGTAATTCAGCGATGTTATCACTTAAAGCGAGGTCTGGGCTACCAAGTGCCATAGGTCCATATGTGCGCTTGCTCGTGTTAAGGGTTTCGCACCGTTTTAGTTGTATATTGGGTAAATAGAAACTGGGAGTCATTTTCATTTCCCTATCCCGCATAACCTGCCTATATATTTACATAAACCATCATCTGGGAAAGGTCAAGTCTACTTAGTAACGTAAGTCACTATGTCCCCTTACTCGTTTTAAGGTTTCCGCGCAATGCCAGATTATGAGGGAAATAGACATTGGTAGCCTTTCCATGTCCCTTTCCTGCATAGCCTGCCTAGGACTAGGTCTTAGCTACACGCTGACATAGGTCGTTATGGTCCACTTGCTCGTTGTAATGTTTCCGCACCATAACTTGTAATGAAAATGTGGCAAATAGGCATTGGGAGCATTTTCCATGTCTCTATCTTGCATAGCATGCCTACAATACGAGGTTATTCATATGAAGTATCACATAGGACAAGATCTCGTCTATAAGGTGACATAGGTTGCTATGGTCCCGTTTGTCGTTTTAAGGTTTTTGAACCATAACATGTAACGAATATGTGTCAAATAGACATTGGGAGCCTTTTCCATGTCCCCATCACACATAGCCTGCCTAAAATCCTGTTATATCACCTAAGACTAGGTTTCGGCTAAACGATGACATAGGTCGCTTTGGTCCCGTTTCTCGTTTGTTTTAAGTTTTCTGCACCATAATATGTAATGAATATAGGACAAAAGCCATTGGGAGCATTTTCCTAGTCCCCAACTCGCATAGCATGCCTAATATCCTAGGTTATTCATATGCACTATGACCTAGGACTAGGTCTCGACTACATTATGGCATAGGTCGATATGGTACCCTTGATCGTTTTAATTTTTCCGCGCCATAACCAGCTAATGACTATGCCGTAAATAGGAATATGGAGCCTTTTCCATGTCCCTATCACGCATAGTCTGCCTAAAATAATAGGTTACTCATATATTCTATCACCTACGACTAGGTCTCGTCTATAAGGTGAAATAGGTCGATATGGTCCCGTTTCTCGTTTTAAGGTTTCTGCACCATGGCATATAATAAATATGAGTCAAATAGACATTGGGAGCCTTTTCCGCGTCACCATCCCACATAGCCTGCCGAAAATCCTAGGTTATTCATAACTAAGATTAGGTTTCTGCTAAACAATGACATAGGTCGCTTTGGTCCCGTTTCTTGTTTTAAGTTTTCTGCATCATAACATGTAATGAATATGAAGCAAATGAGCATTGGAACACTTTTTCCATGTCCCAATCTCGCATAGCCTGCCTAAAATCCTAGGTAATTTAAATGCATTATCACCTAGGACTAGATCTAAGATACACGCTGACATAGGTCGGTATGGTCTCCTTGTCTGTTTCAAGGTTTCTGCACCATAACCTTTAATGAGTATGAGGTAAAATAGGCATTGTGAGCATTTTCCATGTCCCTATCACGCATAGCCTGCCGAAAATCTTACGTTATTCATTTGTACTATCATCTAGGACTCGGTCTCTGCTACATGGTGACATAGGTCGCTATTGTCCCCTTGCTTGTTTTAAGGTTTCTGCACCAAAACATGTATAGAATATGTATCAAATATACATTGGGAGCCTTTTCCGTGTCCCTATCTCGCATAGAATACCTAAAATCCTAGGTTATTCATATGTACTATCACCTAGGACTAGGTCTTGGCTACATGATGACAAAGGGCTATATGATCCCCATGCTCTTTTAAGGTTTCCGCACCATAACATGCAATGAATATGAGACAAATAGGCATTGTGAGCATTTTCCATGTCCCTATCTCGCATAGCATGCCTAAAATCCTAGGTTATTCATATGTACTATAACCGAGTACTAGGTCTCGGCTGCATGATGACAAAGGTCGATATGGTCCCGATGCTCGTTTTAAGGTTTCCGCACCATAACATGTAATGAATATTAGACAATTATACATTGGGAGCCTTTTCCATGTCCCTATCTCGCGTAGCCTGCCAAATATCTTAGGTTATTCATATGTACTATCACCTAGGACTAGGTCTAAGAAACAAGCTGACATAGGTCGGTATGGTCTCCTTGCTCGTTTAAAGGTTTCTGCACCGTAACATTTAGTGAATATGAGGTAAAAATAGGCATCGCGAGCCTTTTCCATGTCCATATCTCGCATAGCCTGCATAAAATCCTAAGTGATTCATATGTACTATCACATAGGACTAGGTCTAAGCTACATCTTGACATAGGTCACTTTGGTCCCCTTAATTGTTTTAAGGTTTTTGCGCAATAACATGCAATAAATGTGAGGCAAATTGGCATTGGCAGCATTTTTCATGTCCCTATCTCGCACAGCCTGCCTAAAATCCTGGGTAATTCATATGTACTATCATCTAGGACTAGGTTCAATCAACGAGCTGACATAGGTCTCTATGGTCCCCTTGTTTTTTAATGGTTTCTACACCATACCATTTAATAAATATGAGGTAAAAATAGTCATTTGGAGCCTTTTCCATGTCACTTTCTCGTACAATCTGCCTAAAATCCTAGGTAATCCATATGTACTATCACCTAGGACTAGGTCTAAGCAACAAACTCTCATAGGTCTCTAGGTCCCCTTGCTCGTTTTAAGTTTTCTTCACCATAACATGTACTGAAAATAAGGCAAATAGGCATAAGAGGCCATTTTCCATGTCCCTATATCACATAGCCTGCCTACAATCCAATAATTCATATGTACTATCATCTAGCACTAGGTCTGAGCAACGAGCTGACATAGGTCGCTTTGGTCCCCTTGCTCGTTTTAAGGTTTTTGCACCATAGCATGTAATGAATATGAGGCAAATATGCATTGGTAGCCTTTATCATGTCCCTATCACTCATAGCCTACCTAAAATCCTAGGTAATTCATATGTACTATCACCTAGGACTAGGTGTAAGCTACACGCTGACATAGGGCCCTATGGTCCCCTTGCTCGTTCGAACGTTTCTGCACCATAACATGTAATGACTATGAGGCAAATATACACTGGGAGCCTTTTCAATGTCCCTATCTCGCATAGCTTGCCTAAAATCATACGTTATTAATATGTACTATCACCTAGGACTAGGTTTCTGCTACATGGTGGCATAGGTCGCTTTGGTCCCGTTTCTCGTTTTAAGGTTTCTGCACCATAGCATGTAATTAATACGAGGCAAATAGGCATTGAGAGCCTTTTTCATATACGTATCTCGCAAAGCGTGCCTAAAATTCTATGTTATTCATATGTACTATCACCTAGGACTTGGTCTCGTCTACATGGTGACACATGTCGCTGTGGTACCTTTGCTCGTTTAAATGTTTTCGTGCCATAACAAGTTTATGGCTATGCGGCAAATATATATTGGGGGTCTATTCCATGTTCCTCTACCGCAAAGCCTGCCTTAAATCCTAAGAATTTCACCTAAGACTAGGTCTCGGCTAAACGATGAAATACGTTTCTTTGGTCCCGTTTCTCGTTTTAAATTTTCTGCACCATAACATGTAATGAATGTAGGGCAATAGGCATTGGGAGCCTTTTTCATGTCTCGCATAGCCTGCCTAAAATCCTAGGTAATTCATATGTACTATCATCTAGGACTAGGTTTAAGCAACGAGCTGACATAGGTCGCTATGGTCCCCGTGCTCGTTTTAAGGTTTCTGAACGATAACATGTAATAAATGTGAGGCAAATTGGCATTTGGAGCATTTTTCATGTCCCTATCTTGCATAGCCTGCCTAAAATTCTAGGTAATTCATATGTACTATCATCTAGGACTAGGTCCAAGAACGAGCTTACATAGGTCGGTATGGTACCTTTATTCGTTTTAAGGTTTCTGCTACATAACATGTAATGAACATGGGTCAAATTGGCATTTGGAGCCTTTTCCATGTTCCTTTTTCGCATAACATGCCTAAAGTCCGAGGTTATTCATATGTACTATCATCTAGGACTAGGTCTCGTTTACAAGGTTACATAGGTCGCTATGGTCCCGTTTCTCGTTTTAAGGTTTCTGAACCATAACATGTAACGAATATGAGTCATATAGACATTTGGAGCCTTTTCCATGTCCCCATTTAACACAGCCTGCCTTAAATCCTAGGAAATTCATATGTTCAATCACCTAGGAGTAGGTCTCAGCTAAACGATGACTTACGTTTCTTTGGTCCCGTTTCTCGTTTTACATTTTATGCACCATAGCATGTAATGAATGTAGGGCAATAGGCATTGGGAACCTTTTTCATGTTTCGCATAGCCTGCCTAAAATCCTAGGTAATTCATATGTACTATCATCTAGGACTAGGTTCAAGCAACGAGCTGACATAGGTCGCTATGGTCCCCGTGCTCGTTTTAAGGTTTCTGCACCATAACATTTAATGAAGATGAGGTAAATATAGGCATTCAGAGTCTTTTCCATGTCCCTATCTCGCACAATCTGCCTAAAATCCTAGGTAATTTATACATACTATCACCTAGGACTAGGTCTAAGCTACACGCTGACATAGGCCGCTATGGTCCCCTTGCTCGTTTTAATGTTTTTGAACCATAACATGTAATGAATATGAGGCAAATATGTATAAGGGGTCTTTTCCATGTCCCTATTATCGCATAGCCTGCCTAAAATCCTAGATAATTCATATTTACTATCACCTAGGACTAGGTCTAAGCAACGAGCTGACATAGGTCGCTTTGGTCCCCTTGCTTGTTTAAGGTTTTTGCAACATAACGTTTGATGAATATGATGTAAAAATAGACATTTTGAGTCTTTCCCATGTCCCTATCACGCACAATCTGCCTAAAATCCTAGATAATTCATATGTACTATCTCCTAGGACTAGGTCTAAGCTACACGGTGACATAGGTCGCTGTGGTCCTCTTGCTCGTTGTAAGGATTCTGAACCAAAAACGTGTAATGAATATGAGTCAAATAGGCATGTGGAGCATTTTCCATGTCCCTATCTCGTATAGCCAGCCTAAAATCCTTGGTTATTCATATATACTATCACCTAGGACTAGGTCTAAGCTACACACTGACATAGGGCACTATGGTCCCCTTGCTCGTATAAAGGTTTTTGCACAATAACATGTAATGAATATGAGGCAAATTGGCATTGCGGGCATTTTCAATGTCCCTATCTCGCATAGCGTGCCTAAAATCTTACGTTATTCATGTATACTATTATCTAGGACTAGGTCTCTGCTACATTGTGACATAAGTCGCTTTGGTCCCCTTGCTCCTTTTAAGGTTACCGCACCAAAACATGAAAAGAATATGAATCAAATATGCATTGGGAGCCTTTTCCATGTCCCTATCTCGCATAGCATACCTAAAATCCTAGGTTATTCATATGTACTATCATCTAGGACTAGGTCTCGGATGCATGATGACAAAGGTCGATATGGTCCCCATGCTCGTTTTAAGGTTTCCGCACCATAACATGTAATGAATATGAGACAAATAGGCATTGGGAGCCTTTTCCATGTCCCTATCTCGCGTAGCCTGCCAAATATCTTAGGTTATTCATTTGTACTATCACCTAGGGACTAGATCTAAGAAACAAGCTGACATAGGTCGGTATGGTCTCCTTGCTTGTTTAAAGGTTTCTGCACCGTAACATTTAGTGAATATGAGGTAAAAATAGGCATTGGGAGCCTTTTCCATGTCTCTATCTCGCACAATCTGCCTAAAATCCTAGGTAATTGGTATGTTCTATCACCTTGGATTAGGTCTAAGCTACACGCTTACATAGGTCGCTATGGTCCCCTTGCTCGATTTAATGTTTCTGCACCATAACATTTATTGAATATGAGGTAAAAATAGGCATTTGGAGCCTTTTCCATGTCCCTTTCTCGCAAAGCCTTTCTTAATTCCTAGGTAATTCATATATTCTATCACCTAGGATTAGGTCTATGCTATACGCTAACATAGGTCGCTGCTCATTTTAAGGTTTCTGCACCATAACATGTAATGAATATGAGACATATAGGGATTGGGAGCCTTATCCATTTTCCTATCTCGTATAGCCTGCCTATATTCCTAGGTAATTCATATGTACTATCACCTAGGACTAGATCTAAGTCACACACTGACATAGTTCGCTTTGGTCCCGTTGCTCGTTTTAAGGTTAATGCATCATAACTTGTAATAATAAGAGGCAAATAGGCATTGGGAGCCTTTTCCATGTCCCTATATCGCACAGCCTGCCTAAAATCCTAGGTAATTCATATGTACTATCACCTAGGACTAGGTCTAAGCAACGAGCTGACATAGGTCGCCATGGTCCCCTTCCTCTTAATTATTTAATGGTTTCTGCACCATACCATGTAATAACATTTAATGAATATGAGGTAAAAATAGGCATTTGGAGCCTTTTCCATGTCACTTTCTCGCACAATCTGTCTAATATCCTATATAATTCATATGTACTATCACCTAGGAATAGGTCTAAGCAACGAACTGGCATAGGTCGGTTTGGTCCCCTTGCTCGTTCTAAGGTTTTTTTGCACAATAACATGTAATGAATATGAGGGAAATAGGCATTGGGAGCCTTTTCCATGCCCCTATCACTCATAGCCTACCAAAAATTCTAGGTAATTCTTATGTTCTATCACCTAGGATTAGGTCTAAGCTACACTCTAACATAGGTCGCTGTGGTCCCCTTGCTTGTTTTAAGGTTTCTGCTCCATAACATGTAATGAATATGAGGCAAATAGGGATTGTGAGCCGTTTCCATGTCCCTATCTCGTATAGCCTGCCTAAAATCCTAGGTAATTCATATGAACTATCACCTAGGACTAGGTCTAAGCCACACGCTGACATAGTTCGCTATGGTCCCCTTGCTCGTTTTAAGGTTAATGCACCATAACATGTAATAATAAGAGGCAAATAGGTATTGGGAGCCTTTCCCATGTCCCTAAATCGCATAGCCTGCCTAAAACCCTAGGTAATTCATATGTACTATCACCTAGGACTTGGTCTGAGCAACGAGCTGACAAAGGTCGCTATGGTGACGTATGGTCCCCTTAATTATTTTAAGGCTTCTGCACCATACCATGTAATAAATGTGAGTCAAATTGGCATTGGGAGCATTTTTTATGTCCCTATCTCGCATAGTCTGCCTAAAATCCTAGGTAATTCATATGTACTATCATCTAGGACTAGGTTCAAGCAACGAGCTGACATAGGTCGCTATGGTCCCCTTGCTCGATCTTAGGTTTCTGCACCATAACATTTAATGAAGATGAGGGAAAAATAGGCATTTGGAGCCTTTTCCATGTCACTTTCTGTCACAATCTGCCTAAAATCCTAGGTAATTCATATGTACTCTCACCTAGGAATATGTCTAAGCAACGAACTGGCATAGGTCGCTATGGTCCCCTTGCTCGTTTTAAAGTTTCTTCACCATAACATCTAATGAATATGAGGCAAATAGGCATAAGGGGCCTTTCCCATGTCCCTGCATTGCATAGCCTGCCTAAAATCCTAGGTAATTCATATGTACTATCATCTAGGGACTAGGTTCAAGCAACGAGCTGACATAGGTCGCTATGGTCCCCTTGCTCGATCTTAGGTTTCTGCACCATAACATTTAATGAAGATGAGGGAAAAATAGGCATTTGGAGCCTTTTCCATGTCACTTTCTGTCACAATCTGCCTAAAATCCTAGGTAATTCATATGTACTCTCACCTAGGAATATGTCTAAGCAACGAACTGGCATAGGTCGCTATGGTCCCCTTGCTCGTTTTAAGGTTTCTTCACCATAACATCTAATGAATAAGAGGCAAATAGGCATAAGGGGCCTTTCCCATGTCCCTGCATTGCATAGCCTGCCTAAAATCCTAGATAATTCATATTTACTATCACCTAGAAAAAGATCTAAGTAACAAGCTGACATAGGTCGCTTTGGTCCCCTTGCTCGTTTTAAGGTGTTTGCACAATAACATGTAATGAATATGAGGGAAATAGCCATTGGGAGCCTTTTCCATGCCCCTAACACTCATAGCCTACCTAAAATCCTAGGTCATTCATATGTATTATCACCTAGGACTAGGTCTAAGATACACACTGATATAGGGCGCTATGGTCCCTTGCTCGTTTGAAGGTTTCTGCACCATAACATGTAATGGATATGAGGAAAATATACATTGGGAGCCTTTTCTAAGTCCCTATCTCGCATAGCCTGCATAAAATCCTAGGTTAGTCATATGTACTATCACTTAGGACTAGGTCTCTGCTACATGGTGACATAGGTCGCATTGATCCCGTTTCTCGTTTGATGGTTTCTGCACCATAACATGTCATTTATAAGAGGCAAATAGGCATTGGGAGCCTTTTCCATGTACCTATCTCGCATAGCCTGCTTAAAATCCTAGGTTATTCATATGTACTATCAACTAGGACTAGTTCTCGGCTACATGGTGACATAGGTCGATATGGTCCCCTTGCTTGTTTTAAAGTGTCCGTGCCATAACCAGTTAATGAATATGCGGCAAATAGACATTGGGGGTCTATTTTATGTTCCTCTACCACAAAGCCTGTCTAAAATCCTAGGTTATTCACAAATACTATTACCTAGGCCTAGTCCTCGGCTACACGATGACATAGGTCGTTATGGTCTCCATGCTCATTTTGAGGTTTCCGCACCATAGTTATACCATTTTATGCGATAAATAGTCATTTGGAACCTATGTCATCTCCTTATTCCGCCTATTCAGCCTGAAATCCTAGGAAATTAACATGTTCTATCACCTATGGCCATGTTTTGGCTACACGGTGACATTGATCGCTATGGTCCCATCGCTGATTTTAAGGTTTCCCCTATATATGAGTTACTGACTATGTGGTTAATTGAGTAACACAAAAAATAACACGTATACTTTACTTTTAATTATAAACCAACGTATCGGCGTGGTTTTTTACTGACTATGTGGCAAATAGCCATTATGTGCCTATATTCAAATACGGCATTGCCGGCCTAAAATCCTAGGTTATTCACATGCAACTTTTACCTATGGTTAGGTCTTGCCCCCACAGTGTTATAGGTGTCATATCCAGGAATAAAAGACTCTTAATACAACTAATATACTGATCTGACAATATATGGAGATACGGTGCTAGCACCGCATCACCGCGGTGATATGGTGATACGGTGCTACGGTGCTAACTTCACGCACATCATACAAGTGGCCAAGTCTGCGAAAATGGGTCCTAATGAATATTATCGACAATAATCAACTGATAGAAGAGTGATGTGCCTTTATATAGTGTGTACACTTCGATTTTGTAAATACTTTTAAAATAATGCCAAAATAATTAATTAACAAATCGATAATTGCTCTGCAAACGTGTTGTTTGTTTAATCTCGCTTTATCTCGGTAACGTGATTACCTCAACAGGACTCATTTTCGCTGATGACGTCATTTTCGTCAAATGAAGGACCTGAAAAGTGTTCCAAAACTACAAAGTATTGAATACCGGTGTTATCGACACCAATGCTCAACAAATGAAATATCATAAAAATAGGCCGACTGTTCAGAGCTTTGTTAAAGTAAACAACGTGATTAACGTCATCGTTGTTAACTTTTAAGCGTGAATTTGTAGATGATGTGCTCACATATAAACCACAGGGGCAGGTTGCGTTGTTTTGACACACCACGCCCCCGTCCGTTTTTGTTTTTTTGTTGTTTTTTTTATCAATTTTTTTATATCAAATTTTAGTAATAATATGTTGTGCTTACTGTTACTTGTGAAAATTTGCAAAACAAGTAAAGCTGCAACAGTTGTCTCAAATTTTTGTTTGAAATACAGTAGACGATAAATGTATCCATTAAACTTCAAGAGCATTATTAATTTGAACTGTTCACAACGATGACGTTAACAGCGTTGTTAACTTCAAGTTTTGAACAATCGACCCAATGAGTGTTATATTAACGTGTTGATCAATGTTTACAACGGGTGATTTTAGTCAACAAAAAATAACAAAAAAGGTGAATGATGTCAAATCTTGGTTGCATCGGTCTGAATGCTTGTAAATACGCGGTAAGATCAAAAGGGTCATCTGTTTTTGTAATGGATAATGTTTGATGATAATGTTCAGGCTGATCGAAAACGCCTATGTCGATTGAATAAAAACGCCCTAAATGACGAAAAATAAATGCACAAGCTGCACTTGTTCACTTTTCAGGACGTTGAAATGAGATTATAATGGTAAAAATAAAATAAAATAAAATTATACCTCAGTCGTAGGGAACTCAGAGACAAATAATCAAATATGGATTTTGTTTAGCTTTGCAGTTGTATAATATGATACCACACTGAAAAAAGGAGTAAAATAAAATAAAAATAATGTTTGTTTCCACTAACCCGACCGACCCTATTTTTTCCTCCTGACACTGCACTTTTTTTCGAAGTCTAGATTGTTTTCTTCATATTTTCCTAAAAACAACAACACATTTATGAGTGAACATGTTACTATTTTGACCATCTTATTTGTGAAACCTTCCACAGTACCGATATACCATGATAAAGGTCGGTTTAGTACAGAAATCCAGGCCCCAATATCACGAAAATACTTAAGTCAAATCTCAATCTCAACTCATTTTTCCACATTACTCTATGACCATTATCATATCATTAAAAAATACTAATGTATTACTATTTTTAAAAGCACATTCTCACATGCATTGTGTTGATTAACATTATTCAATATTAAAAAAAAATAAACAGCACAAAATGTGCTTGAGTAAAACTCAAAAAAAATAAATTGGACTCAAGTACAATTTTTGCTCTCAAATAGTTTTTTCTGTAAAATATTAACCAATTTTTTAATCAACATATTGAATGAGAGAATGTGATTTTAAAATGGGTAAAACGTTTACAATTTTGAATCATATGATGCTGTAATTTGATAAAAAGAGTTGAGACGGAGATTAAGATTTGACTTGAGTATTTTCGTAATACATTGGGACAGGTACTCATTTCTTTGGAGATGTTAGAAAAAAATAAGAACATTTTTGGCCTGACGAGGAAAAAGGCGTAAATAATCCTTTTATTTAAGGTAGTGGGTGTTTCACTTGGTACAGTTTATGTAATTTCTGTTTCCTTACGTCAGCATGTCCTTCAAATTACGACGTTCCTTGACAACTTGTGAAAATGATCATAAACTACCTACCTCTACCCAGTGTAAATTAATTAAGACGACCTATCCAATAATCAAATCATAATAAAACGATCATATTCACTTATTAACAGTGATTAAACAATTGTCAATTTGACAGTAGTTTGGTTGCTATGACGTCAGTTTTTGAAAATATCCAGAACTTCAAACTATATAAGTCAAGACCGTGCACGTAATATTATAACAGTTACGAATTCAAATAGGTGCCCCTGTTTAATACTCGTTACCTTTTAACATTTTCATACACAAGTTCATAAAGGATTATTAAAACTAACCGTAAAGAAAGACGCACACAAAATAGTAAATATGGAATTTCAAACGCAAGTTAAACTCATATGTTTTTTCGTATGTGTTTTTCAAATCATGCATATATCCGGGCAAAAAGTGCCACCATTTCGTGGTAGAAACAGAGTTCCAGTTCGGCCATATTTAAATGCAAGCAGACGACTTCCGGTCAAAAGCATGCCGGGAAATTTTTCTCCTGTTTCACCTAGCAACCGTGGTTCCATGCAACTGCAAGACGGAGAATGGTCGCCAGGGGAACCAAATCGAACGTTTCCAATTAACAGAGAAAATAGAATCAACACGTGCCAACGAACGTGAGTAAAGCAAATAGATAAATAAAATTTACTATCTAACGCATAAGTAAAACAAATAGCTGATTAGAAATTGTTATATAACGCATAAGTAAAACAAATAGCTAATTAGAAATTGTTATATAACGTAAGTTAAATAATAGATAACTAGATTTTGCTGTATGATGTAAGTTAATAAATAGATAACTAGAATTTGCAGTATAGCGTAAGTAAAACAAATAAAATGTTATATTACGTAAATATATCAAATTGATTACTAAAATTTGCTGTATATGGTGGGACAAACAAATGAAAAAGTTGTATTCATTATTTTTCGTCAAAAAGCACGTTTTGGGACCGGGAATATGAATCCATAATTTCCCGTTCATATCAACAGAATATGATGCTGTATAGAGTCCTATATAATTTTTGTCATGTTGCAGTTTTCTTATGGTCTATTTGATATTAAAGTGTATGTAAGTTATTTTGTTTGACGTAGTGATTTTGGTTTCAAACCAGGAAATTTAAATAGTCAATGTCATGCTCACGCGGTTAATTACACTTTATCTAACTCTCTGTGCTAGCATTCGACAAAATCATTTGAATTAATGATACTAAGGCGTATGATTCGACGGCATCTTATGTTGTGGGATTTTTCCTCATTTGTATTATTTCATTCTATTCTTAAGGTATCCAATACATAAATATGTGCATTTAGAATGCATTTTGCCCTTTAATAGGTTGGTATCATTTGCAAGGGTCTGGTGTTTAGAAAAAGATAAAAAGAGGTACAAGATACCAAAATCTTTATTTAAAGTCGGGTATATACTAAGAAGAAGCATTAGCTTACTTAATAAGCTATTTACCGACATCATTAAGCAAATACCTTTCAAATAACTTCAACAACTAGGCCGGTATTCAGTATTGATCTTAATTGGATCTAATAACGATGTAGCTAATCGGATTGCTTGTTTTAAATTACTGACAAATAGAGTGAATGAAGTCAATGATGCATGACCATAAGATTAACTCAAGTTGAATATTGAAAACCGCCCAGGCTTCACAATTTAACTTTAAGATTAATGGGAACTATCTTATTTGTGGTCGGATCCCTTAACATCATATTGATGACTTCAAGCAAAACTGGCTATTTATGTATATATGAAATAAACATGATCACGAACAAAATTATTCTAGTGGGTTTAAAGGAAACTGGCTATTTATAATATATGTTATAAACATGATCACGAACTATATTATTTAAGTGACATGTGGTTATTTTATCTCTAATTTTGATCATATGAATTCGACTGCTCTGGTTAGTCATATTATTTGTTACATTTAATAAATGAAAGATCTCCTGCGTATTTGTTATAGAAATTTATCATTGTAGAACATGTAGTTATTTGTATAAGGTTTTGCAAATTATACGACATATTTTTTGCTTAAATCAATTGTAAATTATTTTTGAAGAGAAAATATTACAAATTATACGGCAGGCTGATTTTAATGTTGTAAACAATACATCAAGGCAATCAATCATACCTAGTAATTATTCGTACAAGGCAGGGATGTATTCAAGGCACTTTACGTATTCAAAATTTAAGTGTAAATATTCGTACAACTGTTATCAACCTAATTAAGAAAAACATTGTTTATATTTTTTTCTTTTAATTTATATAGTTTTCACTAGTTTATTTATAAAACCTTTTTGTATATAATTTGCTCTGACTACCAACAAGAGCATACATTTATTTATTAAAAACTATCCCCTTCTGACCTCTATTCAAGTAAAATAACACTTGAGTGGTCGAAATTATATTTTGTCTAATGGGATGACATTTTTTTTCCAAATATGCCGTACCTTTATTTGGCAAATCAGCACTTTTGTTATTTAATCATGTGGATCGGTTTAAACAGAGGCTTATCCAGTAGACAAAATATAATCTTGACCACAAAGCTTATATAATAATAGATCGTTAACAACAACAATAATAATTATAATGGTTATAAATAATAATAATAATAATAATAATAATAATAATAATAATAATAATAATAATAATAATAATAATAATAAACATAATAATATACTACAATAAAACCATAAAATGAAAGAATATGAAGAACAATAAAATGAAAAAACCTATGAAATGAAAAAACGACAATTAAATCAAAATGAACGAGAATGAACAAAAATGTACCTAAAGCGACAAAACTAAACTATGTGGTTTAACTAGTTCGACAGAAGTAATAATAAAAACAAGTCAATCACCTCATTATTAGTTAATGATGTAATAATTAGTTTATGTCATTGAACACAATGACCCTCATAAAACGTCTCTCTCTATCGCGATGTCAAAATGTTATGACATTATCAAATTCGTTACGGTAAATTCAGCTGCAATATCACGGATTTACCGTTTTGACATTTTTATTATTTTTTGTCTTAGAATGAGCTATTTTTTACTTAAATGTATTGAAACCAGTGGTATAAGATTGCTGACAAAAGATCTGATATTTACGTTCGAAATTTAATGTTTTATGGGTGAATGCGTTACTAACGCTTAAAGAAAAACGATTTTTTTCGGCATAAAACATCAATCTTTGAACGTAAACTATACAGTGTCCAAAAGAAAAAAAGCAACCTACGATAATAAGTTATTTAACATTTCGTTATGATAATTCTATAACTTGAATCCGTCCATATTGAATAATGTAACTTGCAAGCATTGTATGCTTTGAAGTTTTTTAATCATGTGTCATATTGACATAGTTCATAAATATGCTATACGAATATATCGATAATGAGAGAAAGTTCTTCATTTTTCTTCAACGAATTATGTCAGTTCCAGTTTGGTTTAATCAGTATTTACTTTTATAATATGCATATTTCATATACAGGGAGGGATTAAGGAGAAAGGTAAAGTCTTATATTTTTATGGAACCCCTTTCCTCTTTCCCAGTTCCAGTTTAAGTCATATATGTTCAGTAAAGTGATATCATTTCTTTAAAAATCATCATTATTTAATCTATTCCAGTGGCTGTACAGGTGACGACAGTCATTGTGTGTTCTGGGGAAGTCCCTGTCCATCTTCTGTCAGGGGCGTACCATGCCGGTGTCAGAGAGGTAAATCCCCTCCATTTGTCTCCATATTTTTTTCCGAATTTTTTTTTGAGAAATTTAATCAGCATAATGTTGTTTTTCCGATGATTTAATATTTAAAGCTGCACTCTAACAGATTTACCGTTTTTACAACTTTTTTTATTTTTGTCTTGGAAAGGGCAATTTTTTGCGTAAATATCCGCATACCAATGATATAAGATTGCTGACAAAAACTCCGATCGTAAATTTTCATATTTCCGCTCGAAAATTAATGTTTTATGGCTTAAACCGTTACTAACGGTTTAAGAAAAATGCATAAAACATCATCTTTTTAACTTGAATATAAAGATCTGCGATCTAATTTTTTTTTCAGCAGTCTTATATAACTGGTTTTCATGCACTTTTGCAAAAATCGGCCCGTTCCAAGATAAAAAATAAAAAAGTTGTCAAAACGTGCAATCTGTGAGAGTACAGCTTTAAACCTGGTTTGAAGCTAAACGAAGCTGTTCTCATTCGGAATTCTTCGGCCATTTTCCATCGAAATTAAGTTTATCTGCTAAATTCAAATAATACGCGATCATTTGCAAGGTAGTTAAAATATAAAGATTTTTGACATTGTAAACCGTACATATATACATCCGAGGTTCTTTTCGATGGTAAATGTCCGAGGTGTTCGGAATGCGCTGTTCTGTGTAAAGTTTTAATCGGATAATACAATTAATCAGACCTTTAAAAAAGCCCTGCTCAGTGATATATATTAGTTAAGTAAAAGCCATTGTTTTATTGTTGTTGTTTATTATACGGTGGTTCAGTCCCGTTTCAAAGCACCATAATCCCTGTTCCGTTTTGAAACAATATGTTAAAAAATGTATAGCACATTCACAAATTATTATTTGCAGGTTGTTTAGTGGACAAACTGTTCATTCCATACCGTCAGTCACGTGTCGTGGACCGCTGTAACAACGTTTGCACGTGCAGATCACGTGCCGGAAGAGTAAGTTTTGCTATGTAATTGTTGCTGTTCTTTCCTTCATTTTATAAAAAATAAAAGTACATGGCCACGATGCATGCCCTAAACTGGGAAAAGAATGTTATTATAAGTTTTTTTCACTCTGAAGAAGTCTATTGACAAAAGCTGTACGTATGACGTACGGCTTCTAAATACAGCCTGAAAGGTAAAATTTTAGTATAAGCTAAATGGTATAGTATGTTTTACCAAAATAATCATGGAGTATTGCAGGCTCTTGTGCCATATATATAGATAAATGCATGCACCATACCATTGGGTAAAATATAATTTCGAACGCTATGGTCCTTTAATATATGATAATTAATATTTTATTTAATATGACTAAGTAATGGTTAACCTTTTTCGTATGTTCTAACAAATGGTTTAATGCGACGCAGTCTGATAACCATTTATTTTGTGTAATTACATACTTACAATCTTAACTTTTTAGTGGTCTACATTTTATTGTGTAAACTACCAACTAACTGGGCATATGTCACTGTTTATATCTACCTCTTCACCTGATTAAAATCAATAACGGCTGACTTTTAATTTCCTCGAATAAATATATTGGAAAACTGAAGAAAATCTGCCTTCTCATTAGACAAAATAAAATGTTTTCCACTTACATGGAAAACGCAACACAAATTGCCTGAACATAGTTCGATTTTCCGTTGAAATAAGAGCAGCAAAATATTTTTTTTGTCTTTTTGCAGGCTTCCTGTACAACACGAAGGTGTTGAGTAATAAACACCGACTGATGTGCGTGCGGTTGAATACAGGGTATTTCAACTCGAAGTTGGTGTGCAAATGAATGCAAGGTACTTAAAAGCGAAGTTGGTGTGCGAGCGACTACAGAGTACTTCCACGCGTCACTTTATTTAATTGAGAATTCCAGTTATTTATTGTTCTTGAGAAAAAATAAAACGTATAAAATGATTGTTGTTTTTTAATGGGTGTTATTATTGGCACCTTTTAATAATTGTTACTAATTCTGTGTATGTCTGTAACCAACAACATACTAATTATGAAGGTTAATAATGACTTTATTTGAAACCGAATTTATTTTTTTGTACTCATTAATGTTATTATAATTTTCGTACAAAAGCTAAGTTGTATGATAATGTCTTATTTGTCAAATATTTATATATCATAACCACAAGTCCCACAATTGGCCGACTGCTTAAAACTTTGTTTAAGTTAACAACGTTGTTAACGTCCTCGTTAATAGTGCTGCCAATCAGAACACATTACCTGAATATTTAGAGGAGTAACTGGTCTATGTCTGCCAAACAAGGAGTTTCATATACCAAAATGTTCGCAATGGTATGTAGTTTCTGGAAAAGTTAATCGTTTGGGTCAAGACCGATGCAGAGCTGAGAAATCCAAGATGGCGTCCAAGATGGCCGCCAAATCAAAAACATTTAGTAAGTATTCGTATTTGCCTATTTCCATTACTACATTTGTGTTTTCACTGATATATATATAAATCATATGGCTGTAGCGTGGCGTCGTGATACGAGTATTGAGCCATTTGAGGATCTGATTTTAATAAATTTGATGTCGTAGTTGTTACTTTTCTAATCTTTATTGCTCTGTAATAAACATGGATATATATATTTCAGATATGCAGTATTTCTAACAAGGTTTAAACAGTATTTATTTTTTTTTTGGAATTATTTTTTACCGCCTGTGCCTTGCAAATTGGGAAAAGGTCGACTTTGGAAAATACAAAATCAGGCAAAAAACTACTATATATAATGACAAATATACATGTTTTAACTTTTTAAGAAGGCAGCCAAAAATCACTGTTAATATATCTGTTTAAGGTGTACTTGTTTATTATAAATTTTTGAACATGTCATACACTATATTACACCGTTAAAAGTTAACAACGCAGTCGCTAATGACGTTGTTAACATCGATAAACAATCGGCCCGACGTTTTAAAAACAAACCACACA
The DNA here is from genome assembly GCF_026914265.1 of Mya arenaria. NCBI lineage: Eukaryota > Metazoa > Mollusca > Bivalvia > Myida > Myidae > Mya > Mya arenaria. The sequence continues at coordinate 30,510,834 of NC_069123.1, read as the reverse complement.
ATATGATTAACCACGAATTACTAAATTTGATAATCATGACATAAATTCAACAGTAATCATTATGGTTTCCCCAGTTTTAGTTAAAGTATGTCGACGTCACCGCAACCAACGTAACGCTTAAGACTGATAGCCGGTTGACCAAACATGAACATTTTTATGATTGGCTAGATTTTGTAAAACGTTATAGTCACACTTCTTGATAATATACACAATGAAAACTAAAACTTCTAAACCCAGTTTGATTGATATCTTAAATAAACTGTGGCTGTCGATTAATCTCCCCACGTTACGTCACGTTGGCGTATAAAACAGAAACGTTGATGCGTACGTTAGCAGTAAAGGGAATCGGTGGGAAAGAACAGTTGTTAGTTACTGCATAGACAATACATTTTGGATTATTAAAAACCTTGAAAACAGGAATAGGGGGATTATTCAATTGAATAATCATGAACGGGTGGACCGTTTCCGTTCTTATTGCATGTGTTGTCTACGTGTCGGGGCAGGACCCACAGGCGGGTGCGGATGCCGGAAGTAGTCATAGCAGCGTGCCAGACCTAACATATGTCATGGACTCAATAATGACTGGCAGTCCTGGAGGAAGCGGGGCTGCAGATACATCTTTCCTCGATATGAGCGGTAGTTCAGGCGCTTCTCCTTCGTATGAAGGCGGGGTTCCAGACATCACTCCTATAACAGGTGGGGATTCATCAGCAGGCAGTTCCTTGCCCATCGGATCAGGGAGCACAGGTGCCCCTGCAATTCCCGGTTTCGAACCGGTTCCGTATGGACCCGGCGGCGCTGGAGATTCTCCTGGATCAAGAAACATCCTCACAATGGGTGGCGGAAGGGGTACGGGTGTGGGAGGCGGCCCAAGAGATCCCATGCGGGATCCACTTGTGGAATCCCCGCGTGACCCCCGTGGAGATATGGTGCGCGATCCACGTGGCGATATGAGGGATCCCCGTGGAGATATGATGCGCGATTCACGTGGTGGTATGAGGGATTCCCGTGGAGATATGGTGCGCGATCCACGTGGCGATATGAGGAGGGATCCACGTGGAGATATGGTGCGCGATCCACGTGGCGATATGAGGAGGGACCCACGTGGAGATATGGTGCGCGATTCACGTGGTGGTATGAGGGATCCCCGTGGAGATATGGTGCGCGATCCACGTGGTGATATGGGGAGGGATCCCCGTGGAGATATGGTGCGCGATTCACGTGGTGGTATGAGGGATCCCCGTGGAGATATGGTGCGCGATTCAAGAGGCAGGTCGGATACGTTCAGAGATAGCAGCATAGGATTCGTTCCAGTTGACCCACGTGACAGGTTCCCTGCAGTTGATACACGTGACATAACAGGTGGTGGTCGTGGTGGTGATGTTGGTGCCCCACTTGACAGGTATGATCCACGTGGAAGTCCCTCTGGTGGATTCGACCGAGCTGACAGAGGTGGCAGGACCACTGGGTTCGATTCACGTGACAGTTTAGCTGGCGGTGGTGCCCCACGCGACAGGATTGATTCACGTGATAGAGCCCGATTCCCCGATGCACGGGATTCTCGTGGTCCATCGCGATTTGACCGACGTGATTTTCCTGATCCCTTTGGAAGAGGAGGGATCGATCCATTCCGTCCCTCGTACCCGATGTTCGATTCATTTGGACGACCAGTATATGAACCTAGATTCCCAGGCAGGTTTGGAGGTGACTTCGGAAGGGACTACAACTCTTCCAGAAGCGGGTTTGATGACTTCCGGCCGCCATATTATGACCCACGATATCCTCCTCCTCATATGTATGGAGGTCCGTTTGGTTATCCACCAGCCCGCTTTCCCCCAGGAGGTATTAAAATATTTTTTTTTCTGAGAGACTCGCTCATTGTTTTAAGGTTATTATAAATATTTTTCTCTATGAAACCGAAAAGAAAATACAGAAAAAAGAAAACATTTAAACACCCAAGAAAGTTGAACTTCTTTATGTCAGATTAAGCCTAGTTCTTAATAATTGCCTTTCTGCAAATTCATTGGCTGTAAATGTAGGTTGTATTCTACGACTGCTGTTTTTCATTCCCAGGGTTCCCCCCACCAGGTTACATGCCGGGCAGTGCACCAGGCTTCTTTCCGTCCTCTACATATCTGGGTGGTCCTTACGGAGGTGTCGGTGGTTTTGGTGGTGGTATGAGGGATCCTGGATTTGGTGGCGGTATGAGGGATTTTGGTTTTAGAGGTACGGGTGCTGGTGGATTCAGAGATAGCGGCGCCGGCGCACCTCTTGATTCGGGCAGAGGTGGAAGCGGTGGATTAAGGGACGGTGGAATTGGTAGCGGCGGTGGATTAAGGGACAGCCGCCCTGGTGGATTTGATGACTCAGGCTCAGGAAGCTTCGTGGATAGAGGCTCAGGTGGAAGCGGTGGAATTGGTAGCGGCGATCTTGGTGGCGGTGTATTTAGGGACACCACCAGATCTGGTGGATTTGGTGACTCAGCCTCAGGTGGCTTCGGGGATGGTGGATTAAGGGATGCCAGCGCTGTTGAATTAAGGGATTCGGGCGCTGGTGGTTTTAGGGATGGCGGTCGTTTTGGAATGAGCGGTACCGGCGGCGACATGATGAGCATGGATCCGTATCCTCCAACTTTCGGTATGTTATATTAAACTTCTTAAAAGCTCTCTAAAGAGATAAAAGACCTATACTTTACTTGTTTATCGTTTCCTTTTGTCTTCTGCTATTTTATTCAAAGTAGCATGTGTGACCTTCTAAAACACACGATGCCAGGGTTGAGAAACATGGATACACCGCGTTCTTGAAATGTTCTTGTTCGTGTATATGATTCTCAGATTTTTTACATCAAAAAATAAATCCTGCTTTTTAATTCAATTCGTTCGAGAAAAAAAGTCAACACATTCCGCGCCATTTTAGTTTGTTTCTAGACGAACAAACCATGCGCATGCGCGTAAGATATGGTTCAGAATTAAGCCGAGCAATCAACAGTTTTGATCCAAACAATTGGTGAAGCTATCAAAAGTTTTGTTCTTGTTCGTGTATATGATTCTCAGATTTTTTACACCAAAAAATCAAACCTGCTTTTTAATTCAATTCGTTCGAGAAAAAAAGTCAACACATTCCGCGCCATTTTAGTTTGTTTCTAGACGAACAAACCATGCGCATGCGCGTAAGATATGGTTCAGAATTAAGCCGAGCAATCAACAGTTTTGATCCAAACAATTTGTGAAGCTATCAAAAGTTTTGTTATAAAATGAAAACAAAGTAAATCCGTTATTATGACAAATTATTGTAATCATAAACGTAAAAGTAAAAATGTCTCCTTTTTTTCGTTTGACAATAGGACTATTTCTGTTCTATTTCAGGAGCGGGCTCCGGCTCTTCCAGGAGGGGAATATAAATTGGGAACGTTCCCATAGGAAAACAGCGAGGTGTTAGAAAAATCCATATTATGCTTGCATCATAGAAATATTCATTCTTTATTTATCTTGACTTCTTCATTCTGTATCGTTAATAAACAGATCATGATTTTGTACAATTCCCTGTGTTTTTTGGTCTTAACGCTTAGCTTTGTAAATCAGCTGCTTTTCTTGTGATGACGTTTTTTTATGACTGAAAAATACATTTTTGTTCCAAACCTTTAAAAATATAGGTAAGAGATCCTTTCCTACTTGCTTTTTTGTTATTTCGAGAATTTTCTTTTCATTGTTTAAAAAGCATTCAGTTTAAATAGATTCAGAGCTTTAATACAGACATTTTGGTGTGTGTTTTCAAACTAGCTTTTATATATATTTTTTATTGAGACACGATAAGTGAAGTTTGGCTATGTTTGATTACACATGTGGATATCTAGGTCGACATTCACCTTCTTTTCTAGTCTGAGTTTGAGACACAACATTCAAAACCGCAAATCTTAATTTCATGGTGAACTGATTGCTGATTGAAGAGCTATGAGGCAAATATAAATTAATTGCTAGATTTACATCCATTTTTCTAAATTGGACGGGGTCGACAATTTCTTATTTATTTATCTGAGATGACTGATTTACCGTTAAATATATGTTCTTTCTTATTGCACAAGGGACCATTTACATTTGTTTCTAGACAAACCACGAACACGGTCGTTACAATTCTCCTTTCTCCATATGACTGTTATACACCAACACCGTAGATATGAATAAACGCCGTTCCCGGACAGTACTGGTTTGAAACGCAAATACAGACTTGTGCTCAACGTTTTATTTGAGTCAATAAAATTAAGCGGCGGCGGAAAACAGGGGGCGGGCGGGGATGAAAATCTAGCAATTCATATAAAGTGGCCTAATTTTGAAAAAACAACAACGTATTTTACAATAATTTACACACGCTTTGTCATTTAAATTGTTGAATTGAAGATATCCTGCGTAAACTTTAAAATTCGCTTTCGGATTCTGAGTTTTAAAATCAGATTAAATATTTTAGTGAATATTGACCAAGATAAAGGTGATTAGACTTAGATTAACAATACCCAAGACGTCCAAGACGTACTTTGACAAATACGTACATGTGTGTTTTACGGGAATGTCTGAAAATCTAAATTTTGAGCAAGCCGTCGGAAATACGCTTTCAAATGCTTCGATTCCTTATGTCCTATCAAAATGTTATTGTACATAAAAATAAATATCATATAAACTTTGAACATAAAGTCAAAGTTATTTTGCAGATTGACACAAATTTGGAATGTGCACATCCAATCGTGACCACTCGGCAATCTCCGGATATAGCCGCGGGTGTTCCGATTGCAAGCACACGTATAATGTATGAAAATGTATATAAAAAGGTGCAAATACTTTTTTATTTAAAACTATGTACATCATGACTTCGTGTATGGGTCGTTTGATGTTTTGTGATTGATTAGTGGGTTATAAAAGAAATAAATCTTTGTGAAAGATTTCGAAATTCGTCTTTTGTTTTCAATCATCGAGTCGACGATCGATATCAATCGACAGTGATTGATCGGTTCGATTTGTTTCATTAACAAAGGACTAGAACACTGTAGCCAGATTAATTGTTATTTTATATTGTCAAATAAATTTCACGACGAAATAATATATGAATATACGCACATTTTAATGTACGTTTTGCTCAAGGTCTAAAACATGGGAAAAAATCACACATATACCAGCATTCCAGTTATCTGAACAAAATTAAAATGGTAATAAAATTTATGTATTGACTTTCACATTAATATCATAATCGTGCACGTTTAATGATATTTACTGTTCTATGAATAATAAGGATGTGTTTAATGACTATAACCTCATTAATTAAGTATAAATTAAACGTGATAAACGTGAAAAGAATGTTACAAAAACTATTATTGTTCGGGATATATACTTGGAAATCATTTCTGATCTGATACAATTAGTGTGTTTTTCAAATTTATATCATTAGGCTGAATGTTCAGAACGGCGTCGTTGTAAACTTTTAAACATGAGCTATGGGCATTGCTAACCTCTCCACCATGTTGTAGGACCGTAGGTTCAATCGTTCCCTTAATATTGATTAGAAACGGATTTTGTGGTCAATGGCACTGTAGTGCTGACTTTTGGCCTGCTACTTAATTCGACAGAATCTATCTGCTGGTCATGACCAACCAATGTTGAGGAATGTAAGCCGAAGCATACACTAGTTGTCAATCATACAAGCTTTTGGTTTCAAAAGTCACCAGGACCGTGACCATTGACCTATTAGCCTCAATAACAATAGGGTCATTTCCTTGTCATGACCGACCTCCTTACCAAGTTTAAGGACCATAGGATCAAGCACACTCTAGTTATCAACTGGACAAGCTTTTTGCAATCAAGTTCACCACAATCGTGACCTTTAACATACTGACTCCAAATTCAATAGGGGTCATCTTATGGCAAGACAAACATCCAGATCAAGTTTGAGGCCCGTATGACAGTTATACTATTTTTATCAACCTGACAACTTTTTAGTGCCAAAGGTCACCACGACCGTGCCCTTTGACCTACCGGTCTCAAAATGATTATGGTAATCTGCTGGTTATGACCAACCACCATACAAAGTTTGAGGACCGTTTGATCAATCATATTTAAGTTATCAATCGGATACAGTATTCCCGATCAATATTACCATGAACTTTAATCTCAAAGTCAAAATGGGTCATCGACTGGCCATGGCAAACCTCCCTACCAAGTTTGAATACCATAGGAACAAGCATACTCTAGTTACCAATCGGACAAGCTTTTTGTGCGCAAAGTCACCACTACCTTGACCTTTGATCTCAAAATCAATAGGGGTTATCTACTGGTCATGATCAACATCCATACCCAGTTTGAGGACCAAAGGACCAAGCATTATCATGTTATAAATCGGAAAAAAATATTTTGTTATTTTAGGTCACAACGACCGTGACCTTTGACTTATCTCAAAATTAATAAGAGTCATCTGCTGGTCATGACTAAACTCCCTTCCAAGTTTGAGGACTGTAAGACCAAGCATACGCTAGTCACCAATCGGACTTTTTGTGCCCAAAGTCACAACGACCAAGACGTTTGATTTTAAAATCAAAATGGGTCTGATATGCTGGTAATTTCAAACTTTATTACAAAATTTGAGAATCATATAACCAAGCATAATCTAGTTATCAAAAGGACAAGCTGTTTGTGTTTAAGGTCACCACGGACGTGACCTTTGACTTACTGACCTCAAACCAATATGGGCCACCTGCTATTATGAATAACCTTTCTTCCAAATTTATAGACCATAGAACCAAGCATAATCTATTTATCATTCGGACAAGCTTTTTGTGTCTTAGGCCGCCACGACCGTGGCCTTTGACCACAGACCACAAAATTTATAGGGGTCATCTACTGGTCATGACAAACACCCCTTCAAGGTCTGAGAACCATAAGACCAAGCATACTCATATTAATCAGACAAGCTTTTTGTATCGAAGGTCACCACGACTATGATCTTCTGACCTTAAAATCAATAGAAGTTATAATCTGGTCACGACAAACCACCCTTCCAAGTTTGAGGACCAAGCATATTATAGTAATCAATCGAATATTTTTTTTGTTCAATGTCACAACGACTGTGACCTACTGGCCACACTATTAATAGGGGTCATCTGCTGGGCATGACCAACTTCCCTTCCAGGTTGATGGCCATTAATCAGACAAGCCCTTTGTGTCCAAGGTCACAATGGATGCCACCTTTGACCTTTTGACCACAACATCAATAGCTAACATCTGCTGATCATGAGCAACCATCCTTACAAGTTTGAAGACCCTAAGACCAAGGATACTGGTAGTTATCAATCAGATAAGCTTTTTTGTTCGAGGTCACTAAGAGTGTGACCTTTGACCTGCTGATGTCAAAACATTAAGGCCACCTGATGGTCATATGCAATCTCCATACCAAGTTTGATCAAACGAACTCTAGTAATCAATCAGACAATGCTTGGTCAACCGATCGTCAGACAAGCGGACAGACATGAGCAAAGCAATAAACTCCCATTTCTTCTCGAGGGGGGGGGGGGCATAAATATGCGAAAGGATTGATGCATGTTGTTACCTTCAGTTGAAAAGGGTCACTACTGTACAATTTTAAAGCTTGCCAAAATAGATTTGCCGTACATGTCTCTTGCAGGATGAGTACCAAGTTTCATTTTAAAGCTTTACTTTTACTGCACGAAGCCACATATTATTTCCCCATGTTCCCAACGTCTCATGCTGGTTAACATACCTTTAAAGATAGGTGCGGCTCAATATGCCATAATTTAAAGGGCCATAACTCTGAGCATTTTTGCTGAAGCCACACATAAAACCTAAATTCATATTTGGTTAAAAGCATGACATAAGATTCTATACTTATACTCTACATGTACTTTTAACTAAATCAAGGACCATAACTCTGCACTTATAGTGTGAAGGAGCACACAAAACCTCAGGTGCACAACTTAACATGCTGGTTACCTTTCCTGTGAAGTTTTGAGATTTAGACTCAGATACAATTGGAGATATGCATGACACAAGATTGCATATTAAATATACTATTTTTTAACTAAGTCAAAGGCCATAACTCTGCACTTACTGGGTGCAGCCACACACAAAACCCTAGGTTTAAAAGATCACATGCTCATTTAATGTAAAGTTTCATCACACTGGCTTTTATTATTCTGGAGATATGTGCAACACATGGTTTAGTGATGGATGGACAGACAGACAAACAACAATGCCATAAGCAATTTGTTATCTTTCAGTTGAGCAGTACTGTATGAACTAGTTGCACCCATTACAATGGTGACCATTAATCAGTTTTTCTCCAAACAACGGGCCTGTTCAATCAAACTTCATACAAACTCTTTAAAGCATTCAAAGGTGTAAGTCGATAGTTGACATTTCTCAAGATTGTTTGAACCAAAAGGGCACATGTTATTTTTAAGATCTACAAAAAAGTGTTTGTACAAAATCATGTTTGAACATGTCTGATCTGACGGTGCGTTTCAAGAGCGTCTAATCTGACAGTGCTTTTTAAAGCATCTGATCTGCAGTGCGCTTTAAGAGCATCTGATCTGACAGTGCATTTTAATGGCGTCTGATCTGACGGTTCGTTTTTAGGGCGTCTGATCTGACGGTGTGTTTTAAGAGCGACTGATCAGATTGTGAGATCTAAGAGCGTCTAAATTTACGGCGTGTATTCAGAGCGTCTGATCTGATTGAGCTTTTTTAAAACGTCTGAGACTGATGGTGGGTTCTTATAGAGTCTGATCTGCATATGTGTTTTATGAGTGTCTGGTCTAAAAGTGCGTTTTTAGAGCATCAGATCTTATGGTGCGTTTTAAGAAGGCCTGATCTTAGGATGTGTCTTTAGAGAGTATAATCTGATGGTATGTCTTTTAAGGGTTTGATCTGACAATGCATTTTTAAAGCATCTGATCTGATGGTGTGTTTATAAAAGGTCTGATCTCACAGTGCATAGTTAAAACATCTGATATGATGGTGAGTTTTTTAGTGTATGATCTGACAGTGTATTTTAAAGCCTCTGTAGGTATATAGGCATAAATTTCACTATCACTGAACGTATGTCATCTACGGAATAAATTTCTACAATGCGCACTTTTACATGTAAAACTAGCATTCTTGATGTAATATTTACATGCCGTTTTGTAAAATGTACATTCAAATATAACATTTCTTTAAATTAAAAGTCTCTAGCAAATAAAATGTTGACAGTTTATTTCTATTCATCTTTTACCCCAAGTGTTAGTAACAATATGCTTTATGATCAAATCATTTTCATTAAGAGATAAAAAACACAGCTTATAAATGCAACAGTGGCATTTATGCCCATAAAAATCAAATGGCAAAAAAAGCAAACCATTTCTTTATAAAACACTGTGCCTCCCTGAGCACTGACATGTTTTGCCCAAGACATGAAGTTGTACCGGTATGACTTTTTTGCTAGTATAATGACTTCTCTTGTAACCAGTTAAATTGAAAAAAGTGATTTAAGAGGAAAAGCATTGCTAATTTAGTCTTGCAGAAAGTTTTTAGAAATCTTAAGAAAGCCCTCAAGATCTTTGATCTACTTGACCCAAAATCCATAAAGGGTAATCTTGGGTAAAGTGCAAAAATGATCACATTTCAAATATCATTTGTGACCTTGACCTTTGACCAACTGATTCTGATATACAAAGGGTCGTGAACTGGTTATGGGCAAACTACTACTTAACTTCATTGACAAAGGTTAAATTATTGTCAAATTGTAATGTGGACAGTGTTCCTAAAACATTGGGTGTAACACTGACCTACTGACCCAAAAAACAAGAGGGGCCATTTACTGAGTAACTGAAGTTTCATGCTTCCTGGTCAAACCGTTGTCAAATTATTGTGTGGACATGACATGGACACAGACCCTTGGATAGATAGGGTGACTGACTGACTGACATTTGCAAAACCATACTCCCTTTCTTTTATAAAGGGGCATAAACAAAATTTGTATCTTATGTTTTATAAACTTACAAAACTGCAGATAACAAATACCACTTTTAAGAAGTGGCAGCGTGATTTCAACAGCATAATTATGTTTTGAGAAACACATTTAAATGATGATTTTAAAGATAAGTTTTGGTTCCTTTCTAAAAGAAATCTTCGACCCATGAAACAAAAAATTACACATTCTATCAGGGTTTTTTCAATACATATTTAAAATACTGATTTCAATTTTAATGCTTCTATCAAACAAAAATGATATTATTAAAACAATCTTGTGTTAATTAGTGACAATAAAAACAAGTTTGCACACTTTAAAAAAACACATCCGATATTTAGAAAATACCTGCATAAAATAATTCAATTTTTGTCATGCTTTTCGATGAAAATGGAGTTTTATCAGTGAAATAACAACAGGTTACAGTGAAAATATCAATTTGATATTTTCACTGCAAAATAAGGAGTGAAAATATCAATTCAAAAACTACCTTTATAATCCACTTAAAATTTTTTATCACTCCTGTCAATCTCCCACCTAATTTTAAAATAACAGTTCCATCAAGGCTAATATATATATATATATAATAATATTTAAACAAATGGTAAAGGCAAGCAAATAAAGAAACAAAAATGTCATGGCAGCAATTAAGTCCAATATGGACAAACATAAGAATAAAAAAATAAAATCATAAGAAATGTTATAAGATATACATAAACCCCTTAAACAGAAATTTGAACATTTTGTTTTAAGTAAGGTTTTGAATGGTCACTAAATATTTCATAAATCAATTCAGTACAAGTATAAAAAGTTCAACATATACATAAATGTTGTAACTTATAAAACTTGTTCATCAAACTTTTGACCTTTAAATTTTGTTTTACAAACATAAGACTTTCTATAACTTGTTTAACAAACTCTTGACTTCTATTATCATGGTGTTTTTATGCACCAGTCAATTGTAACCACCGTCCCCCAGGTCCAGGGGTATACTGGGGATCTCCGGGAAAATGGGCCGTGTTTTTACCTTTCAGGTGGCCCCGCAGTGCCAGGTGAATGCAGTGGTTTTGCCGTAATGAAACATATAGCGGGAAATGGGCCTGTCCTTAGCTCCCTGGGGTGCGGGTGCATTTGGCGAGGATTTTACCATCAGTTCATCCCCGCAGGGCGGGGATTTTCCCCAAGGTTGGCTGGACCAAAAGTCAAAGTCCCTGCTATTACCCGGACCTAGTGGGGCCGTGGTTACAATTGACTGGTGCATTATTAATTATAGACTTTCTTAAACTTGTTTTACAAACTCAACTTAACTTTGATGATGATGTAACATAAAATTATGTTTTTTTCTACTCTTTTTTATTTTCATCACACACTTAATGATTATAGAAACTATGTATTCAAACAATTTAACTTAACAATTAATCTTTTGTGTGTTTTGAACATATAATACTGAAAAAATAAACAGACAATGTATTAAAATTAATCACCTTTAAAGCAGAGTTAAAAAAATAGAAATAAATATTATTTAATTACTTCATGCTGCACTCTCACAAATTGATCGTCTTGACAACTTTTTTATTATTTGTCGTGGAATGAGCCAATTTATGCGAATATACATGTAAACCAGTAATATAAGACGGCTGACAAAAAATAAGATCGCAGATTTTTATTTTTAAGTTGAAAAATTGATGTTCTATGCACTTTTCTTAAACTGTTAGTAATGGTTTTAGCCATAAAACATAAATTTTGCAACAGAAAATATGAAAATCTGAGATTTAATATTTTGTCAGCAATTTTTTATCACTGGTTTGAAGATATTTACGCAAAATTTGCTCATTCCAAGACAAAAAATAAAAAAAGTTGTAAAAACGGTAAATCTTTGAGAGTGCAGCTTTAAAAAAATGTTCGAGAATGTATTCATTCAACTGAAAAGTTCCATAGTCTTTAAAAGATGAAAAAACCCAAACGTTTTTGATTAAAAAAACAAAACGAATAAAATCTCAAAAACATTAAAAACAGTGTCATAATTTTCTTCAAAATATACTAATACCTTTTAAAGGTGAATGGGATTATTTTTTTCCAAAACAAATATATACAGCGTTTGATACCAACATGTACAAAGATTACTATTTACATTCCAAATGATATGCAGCAAAATAATTATCACAATGAAACAGTTATACCTTAAATCAATAACAATGCCCCAAAACACGCACACAAACTATACATGTATATACATTATGTACTTAAACATGTATAATGAACAATACACACTTAATATTTAATGTAAATGTATATGAAAAATCTTCAACAATTATTAGCACTTGGGTTAATGTTCCAAACACTGAAAATAGGTGGCAAGTTCAAATCTTCAACAAGTGACAAACATATAAAATTGAACAAGTGTACATGATCATTAAATGCATTAACAAACATGAATTTAACAAGGGTGTGCTTAGTTCTGGTATGGAACAAGATCATATACTCGTATGATGTTTCTATAAAGAAACAAAATAATAAAATCAATATTATTTTTTTATACCAGTCTATTTTATTATTTATTCTGTTTATACCAGTCTATTTCAATTCTGTTTAAACCATATACCAGTCTATTTCAGTTCTGTTTAAACCAGTCTATTTCAGCCCATGACTTTACAATCATGCTCAAAATGTTTCTAAGGTAGATACCATTACTGGGGAAAGTTGTTTATACATTTTTTTCTGAAAGTACCACATAAGAGACATCTTTACCTCATGAACGACCTGAATTAAAATAGCACCTATTGCATGAAAATAGAATTAGTAACCAAAACAAATATGCAGCACTGCTTATGAAAAGGACAAACATATACAGTTCATATAAGTGCTATCAATGAGGCAGCATATTTGTGGAGAGCTTTGTTTTATTCAGGCTGTCGCAATGAAAATCTACATCTAAAACAACCGTATTATTTACGTGTAAAAACCATCTGGACTTTCATGGGGTGGGTCTTAACCTTTTCAAATATGTTCTTTCACTCAACTTTTTTAATTTCATCCAAAAGCAGTTTTAAAATTCAGTTATTGCAAGGTAAGGATGGGTCTTATGTGGTTCTCTCCAATAACGCTCTGCCTCAACTAGACCCTACACTTATCAAACAAGGTCTTGATTTTTTTCAAAATATTTGGAAAATATGCTTGTTGCTTTTCATACAATGTGGCCTATGTTTAACTGATTACTTCACAATCATTTAAGGCAACAACTTGAAAATTATTGCTAAAATGAAGAATTAGTTACAATAATTGATTATAAATGAACAAAAATGCTACTTGTGTACGAAACAAAAACAACATCAATAAGGAGAAAGGGCTTTAATGTAGCCATGGGTATGCATACAACACAAGAACATAGCCATGGGTGTGCATACAACACAGAAGCATAGCTATGGGTGTGCATACAACACAAGAACATAGCCATGGATGTGCATACAACACAAGAGCATATCCATGGGTGTGCATACAACACAAACACATGGCCATGGGTGAGCATACAACACAAGAACAAAGCCATGGGTGTGCATACAACACAATAACATAGGCCTTTCTCTATGGGTGTGGATAAACTACAATCTCTACAAAAGGTAAATTCAGCCATTTATCAGTCTAATAAGACATTTCATGTCTAATAATTGTGAGGTATATATACATGTATATCATAGTCTGTATATCTACCAAGGAAGGAAACTACTAAAGGTGTGCTTAATACTATCACTTGAATTTTGGATGCCTGGTGACCCCCTTTTTTGGTATCAATTGAGATGGATAGATCAATAGAAAAACAGTATATATAATAGATACTGAAAAACATTATAAGCATGAATTTTTGGCCTTGAAAGATTGATAAATAGGCCATTTCACACCAGATTTAAATTGACAAACAGGATATCGGGAGGCCCACAAGGGGACCTATGCTCTACTGGCAATCACATTCAAATGGATGCAATCAGTGAACCATGTTTCAGAAGGGCAAGAACTACTACAATTATAAAACAATTTTCTGTCCAAAGTTGTTTCCCTTAGAAAATACTTTCGCTAGCAGCATTTTTCTAAGGGCAAGAACAACTACAATAATACACAAATCTTTGTATAAAGTTGTTTCCCCTTGAAAAATTATTTCACAATTTAAGGGTCATAATCCAGTCAAGGATGGGCTGATCTGGCTGGTTTAAGAATGGAATTGAGCTCTCGTTTATATCTTACTACTGTTTAAGTTTGATAAAGATACATTCAAAATTGAAGTCTGTATCACGTTTCACAAGCAATTGTTTACAGACGCAGGGACGACAGACACCGCGCCATTGCAAAAGCTCTTCTGGCCTTTGGCCAGTACAGTGTGAAATACAAACAGTAGAACTTTATCTGAAATATATTTTTGGTCTATTAATTTTTAGTATTCAGCAAGCAATAAGCTTTCAAACGATACCAAATTTACATTGCGTCATCAGGCATCCAAATTCAACATTATTGCCATAGGCTAAAATAGCAAGCTTATTTGTGGGTTAGAAACATAAGCACAAGTTCAGCATATATATGTATACTGGTACATATAAAATATGTGGGCATTTTTAACCAGGGTTAAAAAAAAATTCACTTAAAAAACAAAAACTAAATCATTCATGAACAAGATAACTAAATAAAATCACTAACCAATATTTGATAAACAACTACTTTACAAAAATCAATTTTCAATGTTGGATTAAAAACTACTTTAAAATAAAAAAGATCACTAACCAATGTTGTATTAACAACTACCATACTTTGAAAATCATCTACCAATATTTGATTAAGAACTACTTTATAAAAAAATCACTAACCAAAATTTGATTAAGAACTACTTTAAAAAAAAAATCAATAATCAAAATTTGATTAAGAACTACTTTAAAAAAAAATCACTAACCAATATTTGATTAAAAACTACTTTTAAAAAAATCACTAACCAATATTTGATTAAGAACTACTTTAAAAATATCACTAACCAATATTTGATTAAGAACTACTTTAAAAAAAAAATCACTAACCAATATTTGATTAAGAACTACTTTAAAAAAAATCACTAACCAATATTTGATTAAAAACTACTTTAAAAAGATCACTAACCAATGTTGGATTAACAACAATTTCTGTTGTTCCAAAGAATAAAGGAATGCTTTACATATCACAGGAGAAAAATAATTTAAAGGGACTTGCTCATGTTTTATAGGGTCGGAGATGGAAGAAAAATAATTACTTTTGAAATATGAACACAATTCTTTTTTCATAGATGAAACATCATTTTAAAGCTGCACTCTCAAAGATTATACGTTCGGACAACTTTTTTATTTTTTATCTTGGAACGAGCCATTTTTTGCGAAAAACCATGGAAACCAGTTATATTAGACTGCTGACAAATAAATATAAAATGAGTTTCATATTTAAGTTCAAAAATTGATGTTTTATGCATTTTTCTTAAACCGTTAGTAACGGTTTACGCTATACAAACATTAATTTTCGAACGGAAATATGTTTAAGGTTTGAACCTATGAAATTCAATCATGACTGTCCAAACTTCAAGCTGAAGTTTTCTGTGTTTCAACATATTATCAAGTAATTTGAACTTGAAATCAATTTTGACATTATTTTCATGATGTGTGAGTTTTAACAACTCTTAAAATGCCCGTAATGTTTCCTCGAATATCAATTCCGTGTATTTGAGATTCTAGAATATTGACAACATTGTGAATGACATGAACTGATTAATGCAATACAGGGCTTCTTAACCCTTTGCATGCTGGGTAAATTGTCGTCTGCTCAAAAATGTTGTCAGGTTTATTCTAAATTTCTTTCAATTTACTTAAAACTTTGGGGATATATTGACTGAGTGGCAAACAGCTTGGAACCTGACCAGGCGCCGAGTTACTCGGCGTCTGGTCTGGTTCCAAGCTGTTTGCAAAGCCTTTAAAATCGCCATCAGCAGCTTAAGCGTTAAGCAACTGGTATATGGACTAATTGTTCAGAACTTAATTAAAGTTAACAACATCGTTAACTTCATCGCTGTTAACTTTTAAAACATAAATATGTTTTGATGAGTTCATATATATTATAATCAAACAAGTACAGCTGAAACATCTTATTTAAAATATCTCTGATCACAAATGCATTCTTTAAAGTTTTAGAATAGAAAAGATCTGAAATATTTCATTGCATATTGCCTGTATTAAGATATTTTGATCACCTTCCATATTAATCAATCCTATTTGTTATCCTTGGAACCAGAAATGATAAACTGAGCGAAACTTCATTAAGCAAATTAGGTAATTAGGTCAGTTTGTGCAACTGGGAAGTTGCTACATTTCAGCCCCTATTATATTATAATTAAGTGGAAAATCCCTGTGTATATAGTTAGTCTGTGTAAAAATGTACTGGTTAATGATATCCAAACATGGAATTTAGTTTTAATTTGTCATGGTTACCAAAAACATTTTCAGATATACAAAATTTTATTCATATGATCTGTGCATCTTTTAAGGATGGATTCATATTTTTTTTTTAAATAAAATTAAAGAAAAAATTCTGTTCAGTTTTTAACATCTGTAAAAAGGAATGGGTAGTTGAAGCGCTCTTTATCATTGGTTAAATGACATCGAGCTTGTCCAATCAAAGTGCAGCAATGAAATAAATAATGATGTCATAATGTTGACTGGTTTCTACAAAATGATATCTGAGAAAATACCATGGCAATATTAACATGTTTGATTTAATACACTCAGATAACAATAAAAGATCTTGACAATCTGTAATAGTGTACAACAAGGATTTTTTCAAACTTTCAACAATACTGTAAATCTTATTAATCCAAATGCATCAAAAATTAAGACATACTAATGGTAACCGATGTACCATAATGTACATTTTGAAAGCCTGCTGACTCCATATTATGTTGGTATCATAGTGTAAAAAAGAAAATTTTAAACATGATACAGATTTTCAGGGCTTCTAAAAATTTAAATCTCAATCAATTTAGGCCCGTCCCCCTGACCCCCCAATTATTTTTTTAGCGAGGTGTAATTCTGTCATTATTTTTTCATGATGTGGCAATTTGTAAGCAGTTCTTTAGAGCGTTCATAGCTGATAAAGATTGAAATTTATAAACAAATAAAATAAATGAGATTCTTACTGTGATCGTTATTTTTCAGCCAACTGATATGAGGCAGTATCAAGACGATAAATTCATTTTTTTTAGTCACAAAAAGTTGGTTTTACACTATGAGCGTACTGTACCCAAGTAAGGGTTATGTTCGCTGGCGACCATTTACACAGAGGTTATCACGTGTGTCGCCCTCAAGGAAGTCCCCTGGTATTTGGGGACGTGACAAACACTGTTTGTGATTTGCAATTTCTACATTTTTTGGGATCAAAATTAAAAATAATGAACAAATTTCGGATTGATTCTTAAGCCATTTTCTAAAACTGAAATCAGTCCAGTATGGTCAAAATCAGTCAAGTCCAGCAATTTGTTGGTTTTTAGAAGCCCTGCTGATTTTGGGTTCTAACAAAAACACATTTTTGGCAATTAAGGGTCGCTAAATAGATTATTTTGTACCGATATCTGTTGAAATAAAGAACAAAAATACTGCCGTAATTTAATCAGCAATGTATTTTTGGTTATTCATTTTTGACAATATTTATCAGTAACCAATACCCTTTCTAATTATACCAAAAATAAAATGGGGACAGCACATCAAAATTAAGCATTATTGCTAATGGCTTGACAAAATAGCAAGATTATTTGTACTTCAGATGCCTTAGAGCTGCACTCTCACATATTGACTGATTTGACAACTTTCTCATTTATTGTCTCAGAATCAGCTGATTTTGACATAAATGCTTTCAATTCAGTCATATACATGTAAGATAGCTAACAATAGAACAGATCTCAATTGTTTGGAAGACTGTGGATCATTTTATCACAGTCATTTTCATTGTTTGTCACTCTTTTAGCCATAAAAAAGTCATTTTCATTGTTTGTCACTCTTTTAGCCATAAAAAAATCAACTTCTGAACGTAAAGATTGAAAACTGTGATCTGATATTTTATCAGCAGTCTTATATCACCGATTCTCCGACTTTTTCGCAAAATTTGGCTCATTCCAAGACAATGAATAAAGAAGTTTCAAAATGGTCAATCTGTGAGAGTGAAAGAGTAGTTTAAATACACTGAAATTTACACACTACTTTCTTTCAAACATTCAGCCTTCACTTTATGCCTATGCATCTCCTTTTCCTTCAAGGCAAGCCGTTGAAGCGACCGTTCCATGTGTAAATGTGGCTGATACCTTGGCAAGTCATAACCCCGATCTTGGTATAATGCTGGATTGTATCCGATTGGAGCCCGTGATCGTGGCTGCTGGGCTGTGGTCGTCACGATATTGCTTGGTTGCTGCAGCTGATACCGCGAATGGTCACTGCGACCATCAACAAGATAGTCTGTGCTGCTTAAATAGCCCGTGTCAGCACGTGGTTGGCGAATTGTGGCGTAATAACTTGTACGCTCAAAGTTTGTGGGTTCATCGTCGATGGGTTGAGATAGATAGTAGTCGTCAATCATCTCAGGGTGGGTGGAATGGTGATAGGATAATGGACGCTCTGGACGACTTCGTACACTACGTCTGGCCACATCTGGAAACATGATGAAATATGATCATCTCTTATTACA
This sequence comes from Mya arenaria, assembly GCF_026914265.1. Lineage (NCBI taxonomy): Eukaryota > Metazoa > Mollusca > Bivalvia > Myida > Myidae > Mya > Mya arenaria. The sequence continues at coordinate 30,492,105 of NC_069123.1, read as the reverse complement.
TCTGATAATTTAACAGATATTTTCAAAAACAAATTAAACGTATTTACAAATAAGATTGTTACTGTAGGCATAAACAAACAATCATTTTTTTGAAAGTGTTTTGAGAGTGTCATTTACATGTCACTACAAGCAGCACTGTTACAGGGTGCTGCTGAAGAGGAAAATGATGTTAAAGGGACTAGACACCAGATGGTCCCAAAATCAGCAAATAGATTATTTTCACAAAACAAGCTATGAGCTAGTATGAGGCTGATAATTCGATCAATTTACATGATTAAAATGATATTTTGTCGCTGTCTCAGCTGAGTTTACCCGTTTAAAAATAGCGCATAATGGTTTCCCAGTTTTTAATGTGTATATTTAGCATGTGAAAGTCACATTATTAGTAGGTTCCAGTCAGTTCGAATTGGAAAAATACTGTGAAAGATACATGTGTTGTAAGTGATGTCAGATACATCAGTAAGTAAGATTCAATGTACTGTACACAACGATATCAATTTTATGTAAGGTTTTGGCAATTTTTTTTTTTACTTGCAATTGTATCATCTCGTGTCTAGTCCCTTTAAGAGTGAAAAGGACACATTTCATTGTGCTGTGAAGAACTGAAATATTCCAAGTTTGATAGAAATGTTCAGCTTTGTGTTTATTTGGAGTAATATTAAGTTTCAACATCCAAACATGTTTGAATGCGTTTTAATACAATCATATTACAAGTTAAAATCAAAAGCAAAAAAAAATATTTCATTATATTAAGAATTCTATGAAGGCAGAAGGGTGAATGTGATGGTCTCCATGAGGGCAGAAGAGTGCTACCAAAAAAGGACAGGGTGCAGCACCAATGTTGGATAAACAACTAATTTAAAAAAGATTACTAACTCTTCAGGTAAAACCCTACATATGAAGTATGTTGTATGTACATTGTTAGAAGCCCCAAAGTCCTTTACCTGACTGTCTCTCTGCAGATCTGTTCCTCATCTTCACCTCATGCCGCTCCCGTGACCTGACCTCCTGCCGTCCCCTTGACCTTCGACTCTCAGATTCACTTCCAGATGACCTTTCACCTCTAGATTCTTGCACATTGAGTGGCCTTGAACTTGAACTTTGACCTCGGCTACTTGACCCAACAGCAGAGGTTGGTCTCCTTTGACCTTGAACTTTGTACTCTTGGGAAACACTTGCTACAGCAGTCACAGGTCTAGAAGGATTACTTCCTCTTGGAAGTGGAGGCTTATCAGCCATACTTTTTGTGTTTAATTGTTCATTTGGAAGACTTATGGGCTGATTGTCTAATAGACCAAGACCTTGAACTTGAAGGCCAATATTTTGACCATCATAATCGTCATAGTCACCAGTATTTTGCCTTGAAGGGACAGAGTATTGTCTTTCCACAGGGTCTCTGGTAGATCTAGCTGACTCAGGGTAGCTTTTTCTGACAGGTTGGGGTGTGGAATAGTTTCTGGCTGGTACAGGAGGTGAGGGGGATTTTCTGACCTGTTGGGGTGTAGCAAACATATCCGTTCTGTAAGGGGGTGAGTCGGGAGAACGATTTACTGACTGGGCAACTGCATTTGTAACCTTTTGATTAACACTTCTACTGTTGACTGTTTCAGAGCCTTTCAATTGAGCACCAGTCGGTTTTGATGCAATGCTTGGTTTATTTATTGGATTGGCATATACTTTTAACTTCACATTATTTGGAACTGTACCATTCATTATTGCATTTTCGCGCTCATTGTTCAAAACATTGGACTGCAGAGGTCTTGCACTACTCACTTTCTGATAAGCCATCTGACTGGGCTGATAAGCAGTTGGGCTGTTATCTAAAGGGGAAGGGGGAGCACTTCCATCACTTCCAGAAGTGAATGAGTGACTGTTCTTGCTTGAATCAACGCTGTCTGACCTTCTGTAGTGCTCTCTCGGTGGAATTTTTGGAGGAGGTCGAAGAGTGCCACTTTTGTCAGTAACATTTTTACTTTTTATGATTTGTTCAACAACAGATGTTCTTTGTCTATCGGTAATTCTAGGAGATATGTCACCATTGTAATTCTGTGACAGAGGAGTTTGGTTTGGGAACAGTTCCTTTTTTGGAGATTCATGTGTGTCATGTTTTGGTTGTTGTCTCGGAGAATTAATGCCCATACCTTCTCTTTTTGGGGAGGTAATATCTCTTTGAGAATTATGTCCCCTTGGAGAGTTCATTTCCCATCTATCACTAGAGTCTCTATTATAATACTCAGCATCTTGATACTGTTTCTCTTTTCTAGGAGTTATTTCCCTTCTCAGCTCTTCAATTAAAGAGGCTTCCTCATTTAGAAGAACTTGAGAATGCCTATCCAGGGGAGCTTCTGATTTCGACCGTACATGAGACACAGCACCATCCCTTTTCTCATTTTCAGATAACTTCACTTTATTTACTAACAAATCTGAGTAATCTTGAACACGCTCACCATTCCATACTTCATTTGAAGAGTAGGCACCCTTTCTACCTTCAAATGAAGAGTTCTGTGTCACTTTTTTGCCTTCACTCACTGAAGATTTGGAAGTCGCCACACTCAATGGAGGTTCATTGACACTGAACACCCAATGTGAATTGGAGAGTAAATTGTCATGAGTATTGTTTGTAAGCTGTTTTCGCTGATAGAACAGGAGGTATGCAGCCTTACTTATGATTTCGTTAGACTGCAATGGTTGTACGGTTGTGTCATCAAATTCATACCACTGCATATTCACTGGGTTTTTACAGTATGCTGAAATTGATAAACCATGCATTTAAAGGGGCATTCATGCTTTATCGGGGCAGACATCTTAAAAAATATTTTCATGTGAAATGTGACCAAAATGCTCGTTTTAATGATAAAACATCATCAAAAGTTCCAATTAAAGCTTAATTTTTACAATGTAAATAATACTTGAAAAAACTGACAGAAAATGCACTTATTGTAATGCTAATGAAAAATGAATTATTTAAGGCTTTGATTCACTTAATTTTCGCTGAATGAGTAACACATAAAAGACACGCCATTAATACAATATGTGTAAGTCTGATTCTGTATCATATGTAATATTTTCTACAAATTCATTTACAGCGTATGAGGCTTTGTTGAAGTTTCATGTGTAATATCTTTCATGAAATGAAAAAAACAAACTACTGACATTCAGCTCTTTAAGAATTAATAAGAAACATCATCATAACCCAGCCTTTCTTAGCTACTACTAGTCACACTCATCCTCAAGGTGCAACATGTATTCAATTACAGGTGAAACATGGACATGTATTTGAGAATTGGACTTTCAAGAATTTCTAAGAATAGCATAGAAAATGTGGAACATGTTTATAATTATTATTCTTGCATGAGTATTTCATGCAGTTTGATATGGCTATTTTTTTGCAAGTGTCCATGGCAACTCTACCACTCATCTACTTTGTCAACATCAAATCACACGTCTGGTAAAAGCGATATGTCTTGTTTCTTTATATTCAGAACTTAATTATTTAAGTAGAGCTCAGACTGTTCAGCTGTACAGGAAACTGGACATGTTAATTCTTGTGACCACCACACAAACACAGAAAGTTAATTCATACTCGCACTCGTCAAGGCCAATTTGGCGTGATCTCCGATAAGATTGTTAGTCATTTTACGCTTTTGGAGCATATTGCACAGACATAATGGAACCCTGGTTAAAGTTACCCTGGTTCTTTATCATGCATCAGTGTATAGCACTGTCAAACAGGACCCCCATTAAACATTCCTCCTGACACACGTCAAAAAGTATTTTTTTTTAAGTGGTTGCGGTGGGAAATTGAACCTGCAACCCCTTGATTGACAGTCAATAGTGTTACCACTAGACCATGGATCCACCTTTTTATCAAATCACTTACCTGTATAGTGTCCCCCACTCATGTTGCCATAGTGATTTGAGACAGCATAAAGATCATACTGGTTGGTGACATCATCGTCATGACAACCAGGGGTCTCCAACAGAAGGTGAGGGGTCATGTCAAGGTCATGGGGGAAGTTCACTAGGACGTTCACCTTGTTTTTCCGCAATCCACACTAAAGAAAGGAAAAGACAAAAGTAATTACTATAAACTGTTTACAATTTTACTTAGCAGTTAAGATGAGAGTGATAAAAAAATCGTAGTTGAAACTTATTTCTTTAACAATTATTGTGAAACAAGTTATTACGACATTTTATTAATCACTCTCATTGGCATGATGTTGCTCATGAGAGTGGCCTTGTGTTGTTGGGGAAAACGGAGTAACTGGAGGAAACGCACTTGTCTTGCTTGGTGACCACAAACCAAACTCACATGCACCCAGAATGGGAATCAAACTCAGGTCGCCTAGGTGAAAAGCGAGTGTGCTAACCACCAGCTATTCAGACAACCTAAAACATCTGATGGAAGATGCCCTACAACATGAATGACTACAATGCGCCAATCAAGATTGGAAATCTGCAAGAAGCTAGGTCAGAAAGGGCACTTTTGGTGCTCATTGAATGAACCTTAATTGGGCAATTACAATGGGAGTGTTCAATTCATATTGTGTGTATGTTTGTAACTACTTTCAATACTAATAGTTTGTTTATAAATGTTACCTTTATATATAGCTGTTATCTTTACCTAAGTGTCAAAATTATGTAAATTATTTTAAATATTTCTGAAAATTGACTTGACAATATGTCCAATAAATATGAAATATAGTTCATTATCATCAAAGAAAGCGCTTGATTCACTGATTAAATTATATCAAGACATCATTGAACAAAACGCATCCACGAAAATCAAAGAACATTTGAGCCAAGGTGCAATTTTGTACTAATATTATCAGCAATATTTAAGTGAATGGTTTTGCGCTTAAGAAGTAATTTTTTTTACATGTAGTTAGTTAGGAATGAGATTTTGAGTCAGTTAATTATTAAAGAAATTGCTTATTTCTGTTGCATTCTATTTCAATAAGCAACACCCTTATTGATTTTATTTACATTTAAGACAATTGGGCTGTGTAAATAATTGAAAAAATAATTAAAATAACCGCAAGAATTAAATTTGTTATATATAATTGTTCATGAAATACTAAGGGCTATTCCATTTAAACATATAACCCCTGGGGGGGAAGGCACTTTTAAATAATGCCACCCCCCTACAGAAGCAAATTTACCCTTGTTGGGTCCAAATTAGCGAAAAAAGACACCCACCTATATACTAATGAAAGAATTGCCTTCCCCCATGGGTTATTTGTTTTACTGGAATAGCCCTAAATTAAGACTTAGATTTTGTATCATCCATTTTCTTAAGACTACAAATCTACCTACAGGTCTGAATGACTTTAAGCTGCACTCTCACAGATTGACCGTTTTGACCACTTTTTTATTTTTGTTTTGGACTGAACCAATTTTTGTGTTAATGTCAGGAAACCAGTGTTTTAAGACTGCTGACAAAAGTTCAGATCACAGTTTTTCATATTTGCTGTCGAAAATTGATGTTTTATGGCTATCAGCATTACTAACTCTTTCAAGAAGAAAAAAAATTTCGGCAGTTTTCCAAACAATTGACATCTGTTCTATAGTGAGTTTTCTTTTATGACACAATTGAAGGCATTAATGCCAAAATCAGCTGAATCTGAGACAAACAATTTAATAAAAAAAGTCAATCCGTGAGAGTGAAGCTTTAAGATGGATGACTGGTATATAGGAATAGAATAGTTTATTTGTATTTAAACATAATGTCCATTATCCATCATCCATCAACATGATCATACATATAAACAATAGTCAATATACCATTTAGTATTACATTAAGGATACATTACAAAGGCGTGGACCACAAAACAACTTACATGTCTGAATCGTTTAAGATGGATGACTAGTATATCAGGCGTGGACCAGAGTCCCAGCTTTTTAATGGCCCCGTCCTGCACTTTTCCACAGTACGGGCAGTTCCACGCATCTCCCTCACCCAGCTGTGATGTTAAGAGAAATCAGTATACATACAACATGTAAATAGAAAAAATATGAATTTATCCTTAATAGGAGTATGCAGAGATAATTTTAACAGAATATGAATATATTTTCATATATAAGTAAGAAAGCAAACAAAAATTAAATTACAGTTGAACCCTGTTGGATCGAACCCGCTTGGCTCGAATTCCTCATTGGCTCAAAATAGATGTCGAGGACCGATTTCTATATACTGAAAATAAGCATTTCCGCTTGGTTCTAAATTTTATGAGGCTCGAGGTATTTTCTCCAGTCCCAGGGAGTTTGAGCCTTCGGGGTTCAACTGTATATCTATCTAGGGTTACAGTTGAAGAGTTATGGAAGGGTGCTGCACCCTGTCCCTTTTTGGTAACACCCTTCTGCCCTTGTGGTCAATAAAAACTAATACAATGATTCTAAATATATACATATATGGCCTTTGAAGCCAAATATTAACTAAGGGCTATTCCATTAAAACACATAACCCACAGGGCTAATTTTTTCGCTAAATTGGACCCCGAAAGGATACGTTTGCTTCTGTAGGGAGGTGGTATATTTTAAAAGTGCCTTCCCCCCAGGGGTTAAATGTTTAAATGGAAAAGCCCTAAACACTATTTTTACATTTATTGTGAAATTCATTATGTTCAAGTTCTTTATAGCCAGATACAATGTACCCTTTTCTCCCTAAGCACCCTGTCCCTTTTCTGCAGCACCCTGTCTTTTTTAAAACCTTGCTAAACCCTAATCTAATTAAGTACACGTAGATACAATAATAAATCAATATAATAGAGTAACGACTAGGTCTGCTAAATAATCTTGCAAGCAAATATCTGAAGGGGCTGAAAGAAGATTTGAGCAAGAACAAAGGAAAAATGAAGACAAAAAACATATTACAATGAAACTGTTTCATGTTCATTTGTTTTAAACATCAGCTTGTGTAGGCTGATAATTTGAAAATTATCTTAAAGCAGAATTAAACTAAAAAGCAAAAAGTAACAGTTTGCTGTCTCACAAAATATTCAAAATGGCCTACAGCGAACACACCAATTGCACATACTATAAAACATATTTCATTTTTTTGCAATACCATCATTAAGCACATGTTATTACAGTTATACGTATATTCTGATTTTGATACAGTAGAACCATTGTTTTCAATGTTGAACATATGAACAGGTTCACAACAATATACTGCATTGATCAATCACGTAATGCAGTATTAAATTAAGGAAACACATTCTAAAGAAAAAAACAAACAATTTAAAGGCTATCTATTAAGCTTGCTTTAATGGATAACTCTAAATTGATAATTAATTCATGCATCAATTTATTTCATGGTAGAACATGCTTGTGGTATTTACAATTTACTTTGATGGACAGAAATTTATAATGCATTAGGCGTTAATACGTAGCATATTATCATAGAACATAATTACCTACTTGTCAATATAACATTAATCTTATTGTTTTTGCAAAATGTCTCTGCTTCAAAAAAGACATTATGAAATGCTATGAAATAACTGTACCATATACGGATATAAGCTACATACAAACAAACTAGCAATTGCTCAATGAATCAGTTATTTTGATAACAATTAATGAATTATTTTGATAAAAGACATACTAAATAAGTTACATTTTAAATGTAGGGCTTTCTTTCAAAAAGACCACAGGCACAGTAACAAATTAGTTATACAAGAAAAACTGTTCAGTGCTACAATGCAAACCTATTGAGTGCTTCTCACCTTTTCCTCCTTTGTGAAGAGTCTGAGACAGTCATCAAGGGATACAGAGGAAGGCTGGGTAAGACTGAGGCGGGCTTTGTGAACAGAGCTGTGTTCATCTACCACATCTTTGTCATTGTCAACTATCCTGGGAAAGAAAGAATAAAAATACTTTTAAAGCCCTATTTGGGGTATTTTATCCTTAAACCTATAAATCATTTTAAGTTTTCATATTTTATTTATGTATGCATTTGGAAAACAGCTTTTGTTTAATGTCTTGGCCGACATTTAATTGATTCTGTATTCAATTTCAAATATGCATCACATTTGCTTAGCAGTTGTTTCCCATTTCACCTACCGTTTTTTTGCTACAAGGTAACTGCGACTTTGACATTTGACCTACTGATCCCAAAAATCTATAGGGGTTATTCAGCAAGAAAACTTTTTTTTTCATCTTAAGGTCATCTTGAATTTTTGACCTACTGATCCCAAAATCAGTAGGGGTCATTCACTAGTAATTACCAAATGGCATACCAAGTCCTAAGATCCTGGATGCTGATGTAATTGAGCGGAAAGTGTTTTTTTTCACCTCAAGGTCATCTCAATCGTGACCATTGACCTATTGATCTAAAAATCAATAGGGTTCATCTACTGAACTGGCATACCAAGTATGAAGTACCTGGGTGCAAGCGTTCTTAAGTTATTGAGTGGAAACCATTTTTCAGCTAATCTCAGAATCGATAGGGGTCATCCACTGGTCATGACCAATTTGTATACCAAGTATGAAGTTCCTGGACCAAAAGGATGTTCAGTTATTAAGTGGAAACCGTTTTTCCCTTCAAGGTCACCTTGACCTTGACACTTGACTTTCTTATCTCATAATCAGTAGGGGTCATCTACTGGTCATGACCAACTTCATACCAAGTTTGAAGCTCCTGGGTCATAGCGTTCTCAAGTCATTGATCGGAAACGGAGGGGGGAGACATAATTATTACCTCTACTTAGTGACTAGATCCCATTTCAATTATGTATTACCTTTGCTAAGCGACTGTAATCCATCTCAAATGTGTATTACCTTTGATAAGTGACTTTATCCCATTTCAATAATATATTACCTTTACTTAGCACCTGTCTCCCATTCCAATTATATATTACCTATGCTTAGCTACTGTTTCCCATTTTCAAATATGTATTGACTTTGCTTAGCGGCTGTTTCCCATTTTCAAATATGTATTGACTTTGCTTAGCGGCTGTTTCCCATTTTCAAATATGTATTGACTTTGCTTAGCGGCTGTTTCCCATTTTCAAATATGTATTGACTTTGCTTAGCGGCTGTTTCCCATTTTCAAATATGTATTGACTTTGCTTAGCGGCTGTTTCCCATTTTCAAATATGTATTGACTTTGCTTAGCGGCTGTTTCCCATTTTCAAATATGTATCGACTTTGCTTAGCGGCTGTTTCCCATTTTCAAATATGTATTGACTTTGCTTAGCGGCTGTTTTCCATTTTCAAATATGTATTGACTTTGCTTAGCGGCTGTTTCCCATTTCAAATACATGTATGTATTACCTTTTCTTAGCAGCTGTATGAAATATGCATTACCTTTGCTTTGTGGCTGTATCCCATTCTACTACAAACTTCACATGTGAAGAACCATAATCCTCCCTGTAGGTTGCCATGGCTCTGAAATCAAAGTTACAGAAGGTCATCTAAAATATATCATTACAAATACATATTTTTTATTAGTTTTTCTATGATCAATACAATTAATTTTAATTCTAGGGATCATATTTACAAATATTTACTCCTCAACTTCCATTCCTTAAATGAACTGCCTTTCGACAATTGCAGTTATCATCCGATGAAAGCATCATCTTCCAATATGTTCGGATCGCGAATCACTGCATTACAATATATATGGAAATTGTTTATCTTGCTAATGTTTGTATTGTGTCCGCAGGTTCCGTAAACAATAAATTAACATTTTTAGAAAGTGTTAATTTATGATATGTTAAATGTATTGTATATAAAGTGTCAATTTATGATATGTTAAATGTATTGTTGCCATAAGTGTTTCAATTTTACGTTTAAAAGTAATTTCAAGTGGTTGATCTTTTCCCGCGTTATTGTGACGTCATTTGCTAAAAATTTATCAGGGATATGAACGCAATAGGGCTGGTCAAAGTATACACACCCCGATAATGACATCACTCCCGCAATTCATTTCTGAAATGAAGTGCCCGGTAAGCTTTCAAAATCATTTTCCTAAACCGTCTTTTCCATGTGTATATTATATCTTACTAAATTAATTATACCAAATAAAATTACAATACCTATAGATTTTAAATATCTTACAATCATTTGATGGATCTTGATTATTTGAAAGTACATGGATATAAAAGGTTTATACTTTACAGTTATGTGAAATATTTTTGAGATGTTTCAAGAATACTGCCCCCTGCCCCTTAACTTAAATCCAGGGGTGATATGTTCAAGGGCTTTCATTTTTAACCGGACACTTGAAATTTAAGAAATCATGCATTTTTAAATTTAATTTTTTTAAATGAATAGTTTAGTAATACATTTCATTAAATTTCATTTTACTTAAATTCATGGGCTTTGGCTTGTAAATTCGCAGTTAAAAAGTCATTTTGTCACTCTTATGCAAATTCTATGCATGTACATGTATGTGGCCACATCTCATTTAAAATAGATCCTTTTTCTTTTTGCCCTTCCATATTTGCAATCAAAAATTATACCTGTCAATGTCCTGCGTATAGAGAGGCATTTCCACGTTGGTCGCAAGATAGCAGTCTGAAGGCCCACTCTCGACCACCCGGATGTCAAATATGGCACGCTCAAAATGCTACAATACAACAGCATGCATTATAATTATTTCAAACTGGTCAGTGGTTTCAATAAGAACCATATCTTTCATGTCTGAATTTTATGATTCTTTTAGATAATTTTGTCAAATGTCTATTCTACTACAAACACTATTAAACAACACCAGACATAACAAACAATATGCATGCTCTCAGAGTTCCCTCTGCGGTTTGAAAAGTTGTCACAACTTTTTGCTGGGGGTCTAGGGGGCATTATCTTTAAAGGTACTCACTGTTAATCCGCAAAGGTCATAAAATTAATTAACCTAGCCGTGCCTCATTATCGTTAAGTCACAACGGCAGCTTGCTTGATTTAAAATTGTCGCCACATTTGTGATTTTGTCGCAAATGGCAACAATGGTGATTGCCACGGGAAACCCAGGCTCTACAGGGTTGCCCAAGAAATTCCCAGCTGTGGGTCCAGGGACCCTAATGTTTATACTCAATACATGTTTATTTTGAGGGTCCACAGGGATGCACAGTAAGTTGGAAATGAGCGTCCCTAGCCAGAAAATTGTCAGGGTCTCAGGTTTTCTGGGTCAGAGAAATTCCTGACTCATAGAGCTACATGTACAAAATAATATCAGATATTGCAAACAGTGGATTAATCTTTGTAGTTTACATTTTAGAGATAATCTTTGGTTTTCAATACTCAATTACTAAAGCTACTATCACTGATCACCATATACCAGCCAGGTAAACATTCAAATTCATACCATGTTATCGCAGTTATTTTGGAAATGTTGAAGAGCATGAATTTGTAAAATTACCAGTACTGATATTAACATTTTCTTTTATGACTGTACGTTTTCCCAGTTTTGCACGAAAACTACAATTATTTTACCAAAAACAAATTTGTGTGAATATTACATGGATATCAATTTCATGAATTACTAGAAAAAATTACATTGCTTTTTTCGATCCATTCTTCCGCTACAGCCATTCCCATGGATTTCAGTATGCAGCGTTGTAGAGTGAAGAAATCATAATCACGGTAAACCTTGATCACTTCTGGATTGCCGAACCTGTAACTGTTGATAGACCCCAGAGCATAAAATCGGCATGAGCAGTTTCGATGTACAGTATATTGTCTTAAAATTCAATTTTACTTTTTTTGTCTTGGAATCTGCCATTTTTAACCTACATGTGAGGAAACCAGTGATATAATACTGTTGGCATGATCAGATCAGAGTTTTTCATATTTACATTTGCAAATATGTGTAAATGGCTAAAAGCGCTATTAACATTTTTGGCAGTTTTCAAAATAATCAAGATCTGTTCTATTGCGAGTTACATGTATCTCAATCTGTGAGAGAGCCGCTTTAAAATTAAGATAACTGAATGCGTGAAATAGTATAAACGGCTGGTGACTGCTACATATGATAGATAAATTGAGTCACCAAAATTATGTAGATCTTTTTGCAATTATTTAAGCGAAGTTTTGAAAACATGACATATTTCAATAGAAAATGATAGAAGTGCAATTTGTATCATTATCACCAAAATATATTTTAATGGTGATTACTTAATGACACAATTTAATTACAATTAAACAAGAGATGTTTGTCAAACATGATGCCCCCCTGAGCGCCATGTTGTAAGGATTATATGGACAATTGAATGAAATATGCTTGGACCGAAATGACAGCTGATTTGGCACTGACATTGGATGCCGTTGAGGCAGTTTTAAGATTATGACCATTCAAAGTGTGAGGATAGAGTGTGTTATGACCATGACCTTTGACTCTATGACCTCAAAATCCATAGGAGTCATCTGCTGGTCACCAAAAACCTAAATGTCAAGTTTGAGGGCCATGGGTTCAGGCATTGTCAAGTTATCACACAAACAAGCTTTTTTCGTTCAAGGTCACTGTGACCTTGTCCTTTGACCCGATGACCCCTAAAATCATAAGGGGTAGGGTCAAAATCATAAGGGGTAATCTACAGGTCAGAGGCAACTTCAAGTCAAGTTTGAGGGCCATGGGTGCAAGCATTGTCGAGTTATCACTTGAAACATTTTCGCATTCAAGGTCACTGTGAACTTGACCTTTGACCCGATGACTCCTAAAATCAATAAGGGTCATCTACTGGTCAGGCCAAACTTCCATGTCAAGTATGAGGGCCATGGGTGCAGGCATTGTCGAGTTATCACTCGGACAACCTTTTATCATTCAAAGTCACTGTGACCTTGACCTTTTGCCAGATGACCCCCAAAAACAATAGGGATCTTCTAATGGTCAGGCTCAACTTCCATATCAAGTTTGATGACCACACGTCTAGGAATTGCTGAGTTATCACTCGGACAAGCTTTGATCTACTGACGGACAGACCGACTGACCTACTGACCGACATGTGCAAAGCAATATACTCCTCTTCTTCGAAGGGGGGCTTAATAATACATTTTAATTTAAAACTTTAAGCATTTATGTAACTAAAACAGGTATTGCCGTGAATAATAGGATTTATATTTAGTTTATACATGATAATAAATGATTACCATCTCTTGCTTGTCTTTTCAACATGAACCAGCAATATCTGTATCAGATCCCCCTCCGGTGTTTTGTTGATGTCGCTAAATGGGTGGGTCTCAAACACATACACATTTTCAGATTCGTGTATATCTGTAAGGGGCTGGTCATCTCCAAATGTGTTTCCGAAACCAGCATCGGACAACTGACAGAGCACCAACTGTGGAGAAAATTAGGTTTGATTTTTTCATTAAAAGGAATCTACTTCATGGCTTTAAGTAGGTTGTAGTACATGTTATTTTCATTTCACCAGCTTTGAGAGTATACAGGCCTTCCATTGGATGTATATAACTTCCTAAAATGGGCTTAAACTTCCGAAATTGAGTCCTTGGAAGTAAAAAAAATCCATAATTTTGGAGAAAACTTCCAAAGGTGAAGGCTTCCAAGTTCAAATAGCAAACCTGGTGTCAAGCAACTTTTGTGGTCATATTTTCAATTAGCCTTGAATTCAAATTTATCAATTGAATATAAATTTGTGGATTTGCAATTATTTTTTTTGTAAATGTAAAAAAATCTTAATAATTAAAACCTGTCATTCTGTTCCCAATGTTGATATTCAGATATTTGTAAACACTTTCAGAACAATTCAGTACTGTATGTTCAAAAGGGAGACAACCTTTGAAACAATTTTGATGTCAAATTAATTGATATGTACATGTAATCATTGTCAGTTTACAAATTAAATATACATTTACATAGATATACACACCCTTTTTGGAGTAACATATAGCTCATGGGCCAGCTTCTCTCGCAGATCCATCACAGTGTCCATAACATTCATTTCTACAGCAATTTTTAGTTGTTTCGGATTATCATCTAAATATACCACAGTTGCAAATACTGGACGTGTCGATTTTTGAGGTACAGGTATTGAAAGACAAAGGTAAGATTCGTAGGTATTGCTGAACTTTTTACAATTTGGACATGTCAATGAAGACTGGTACAAGGCTTGAAATCTATTGAAAATCTCAAACCCACAAGCCGCTGTAAGAACAGCTTCTGGATTGTTACTCTGGATGGACGTTTCAATCTGAAAAATTAGATAATTCATTAAATAAGTACTTTATTATACTAATTATTACTACTGTTATACAAAATATTACTAATCATATGATTTTAAATGGAAAGGAGCTACCAAACATATAACAGGTAAATGCACAACATCCATGCTATAATGGAATGTTACTGTTAATAAAATATTAGCCAAAAAATTACTTAGCTTAGATGATCTCTTTAAACGAAATCAAATAAATGCATCATTCTGTAACAGGCTGTATAATTCAGTAACTTGAAATACAAATTACCTTTTCTTTTTTACTCTTAGCTGGCAAGTCTTTGGCTTTTTTCTTTCCACTCTGATGTATCTCTTCATTGACCCTGTCCAGAAGCCACAGCAGAAATTCTTGGGCATCATGCTGGGCTGCACCTTTGTACTGAGCATTGTATTTGCTAACAATGGATTTAAAATTCCCCGATACTTCTGCAGTATAAGCTCCAGACCAAAGGCTTTCTAAAAGGTTACCAAGCTGGTCACTCACTTCACCTTTAACATTACCAACTAGTTTCTTTAACCCTTTATTGTTAAAGACATCTTTGTATTTCCTTTGAACAAAGTATTCAGAAAAGACATCAGCATTGCTCAAACACTGTAAAATTGTATTCATAAAACATGTATTTCCATGATTGAATATTCCAATGGCTCCCGGTGTAGTTTTCCATTTTGGCAGCAGGGCCTGCTGAGTCATATGACTCTGACTGGAAACTGGCATGCTACTTGGATATTCGCGACTTTTTTTATTAAGAACATACTGATGACAACTCTCTGATCGCAAGTTTGAAATCTCTTGCTTCTGCAGGGAAGTTGGAGTTAACCCACCCTTTAAGTCTGCTTCAACACCATTCCAAACTTGTTCGTTAGCACTTCGCTTATACATAGGAGTTTAACATATATATTGGTTATTTTGTTTACAAGTAATTGTCAATGATTCTGTATATTTTTGTCAACAAACAATCCTTCACTGATATTTCAGTGTCTTTCAACAAAATCCTGATTTAAACCACAAACGCAATGGTTGACATTGAGAAATAAACGTTCTTGTTAAAACAATTACGGAATAGTACACCAAAACACTTTCCATTTGAAGAAATATACAAAAATATACTCGTTTCCGTGTTTTACCTGTAATTAGCGACCATTTTGTAAAGAATTGTGGGACTTCCGGGTTGTCAAAAATCTAGTTCACACGAAACAGCTCAAACGTACAGAATAATTTAGAATAGTTTCTGGGATGAGGTTTTAAAACCTACCGCCTTTTAATTAGTCTGCAAAGTGCAAAACTGTCAATTCTAATAAAAATGAAATATCACAGCTAAATATCATATCAAAAGAAGACCTTCAGTATGGAGAAGATGGTAGCAAGACATATCGACCCTAACTGATTCTACCCCAACCAAATCGGTCCCTGAGACCTTTTGGCCTCTTTTATAAATATTAACGCTTTATTTTATATTTGAAAAATATAATTATTCTTGCCAAATGATGTCTTTCATTTTTTTCTTCATATTTGTTGCTTTTAAGTGTTAAGGGTCACTGCCTTTGAACTTTATCTGATTTGCTGTTTCTTTGGTTCAAATTTTATTTCATTAGATGTAAGAAGATTTTTAAGTAACGTAAAAAACATATTCAATATCAATAAAATTTCGGAAGAAATAAGGCTATGTACTTTAAAATAATTACACATAAATATAATGAAAATAAATAATAAGTTAATGCCATCTACCAATTTCCATCGCAAATAATGTTAATATATATATATAAAACAAAACCAGTTCAGTTGAAAAACTGAGGAAAGGTTACACTATTTAAGTATTTTCTAAGATGTACCAAGTTTTTCGCGTTCAATGTCATTATGACCTTGACCTTTGGACCAAGTGACCCCCAAATCAATAAAGGTCATCAACTGGGCACAACTTATATCCATGTCAAGTTTGAGGTTAATAGTTTAATGCAATGTCTAGTTATCACTCGGACAAGCTATTCGCATTCAAGGCTACTGTAACCTTGACCTTTGATCTGATGAACTCAACATCAATGAGGGGTTATCGACTAGTCATACCCAAAACCTTCATATCAAGTTTGAGGGCCATGTGTGCAAGCATTGCCAAGATATCAAACGGACAAACTTTTCGTATTCAAGGTCCATGTGACCTTGAAGATTTGACCTGATGACGTTTGAAGCCTAGTTTGAGGACCATAGGCGGCTTATCACTCGGACAAGCGGACAAGCTCTTCGCATTCAATATCACAGTGAGCTTGACATTTTAGCCGACGACATAAACATCCATAGGGGTCATCTACTGGTCAAGTCCAACCTCTAAGCCAAGTTTGAGGACCATAGGTCGAGGCATTGTAGAGTTATCACTCGGACAAGCGTTTTGCATTCAAGGTCACAGTGACATTGACCTTTGAGCTGATGACCTTAAATTCAATAGTGGTCATTTTTATTGTCACGTCCAGCCTCAAAGCAAAGTTTGAGGACCATAGGTCCAGGCATTGCCGAATTATCACTCGGACAAGCTTTGGTCTACCGACCTGTCGACCGACCAACCTACCGTCGGACCGACCGACCGACATGTGCAAAGCAATATCCCATCTTCTTCGAATTGGGGCATAAATATGAAGTTCCAGTATATTGATTTTAATCTCAACTTTGATTATGGCGTCCAGTTTATACACTAAACACTGCCACAACTGTCACAACTATAACACACTATCTGCCGCTGTAAATAGCTACAATATTGTTAAGGAATTCCTTGCACGTGACCTCGTGGGTGGCATATACGAGTCCATAATTTTAGCGCCCTTGTTCACGTACCGAAGGTGACGATGAAGGCTAAGGGATGCCTCCGATACAAGTTGGTATGTCAGTTTCACCATCATTGCTTCCCTCAGAAGCATATAGATGTTAATGGATAATTCTATTTCAGCCTACGTTTTAATTTCGGCAGACTGATCTTTGGCCTATTAACATTCAAGAAGTCGGACGTTTGCATTCATGACATGCAGATATGTTCTCACATAGATTTCCGACTATGCAAATATATCGATAATACCTAGAAGGACTCTATGATTAAGTTACATACATTGTTTTTTCTAGTGTATATCAAAGGCATTAAATATCTTAAGATGTGTTGTTTATGTCATTATATGTATCCAAAATTATATTTATCAACATTTTAGACACAAACAATGAGCCAGACTCCTGTGTTACGTGAATACATTGTAATTAAATATAAAGAAGAATTAATAGTAAGACTGACATCTTGACATATTTGGAAAGGAATAAGAAAAAGAATATAAAAAAGAACGGATACATATTTAAGCAATACAGGAGTATTAACAGCATTGATAAATTAAATAAATGCTTTTTTTTTGGGGGGGGGGGGGGTGAAAAACTGATTTGCGCAGTTGTTATATTGTGTATTTGGTCATTTGCTTCGTCTTGCGCGGGATATAAAGCGAGGGATGATAATTGTACTTACTACATTCTGCAAGGGTAACATTTTACATTTCCACACGAATATCTTAAATAATAAGTGCATGAAATAAGTTTGTGATAGTTACTAAGTGTTTTCTATACCTAACTCAAGTAAGAACGCATAATACACGCGAGGTGATCATGAAAGTGACAAATTCGAACACGGCTGGTTCGTACCAATAGTCAAGTTTAGCGACACTCAAAGTTTAAAGCGTTCGAATACTTTCAAGATTGCAAACTGTAAACTAAACCGCAATTTAGTGATAAAATCGAACATTTGATTTGCACTTTAAAGATGTTTTGCTAATTGTTAGAGTCTCGATCTGTTAAAACACCTACATAGGCTATCTATACGAACTATAGATCAAGCACCAGTCAATTGTAGTCCAAATAATTGTATGTTGACGGATTTTTTGTACTATTTTTGATATGGAAAATCCTTCATGTATGCAATGTTATAATGGAAACACTATACTCCCTCAGAGCTGCGAAGTTAGGGATTGGAAGAATCCCGTATAACACGTCTATTATTTTAGACTATAGTCAATTGTAAATAGCCCCTGCACCTTAGGGGCATTCTAAGCTAGGCACATTCCGTTATTTATGGCACGAAAACTCAGCTTTGCGGGGCCACCTAGAAGATAAAAACACGGCCCATTTCCCTGTTATCCCCCGGCCTTAGAGGGAGACGTGGTTACAACTGACTGGTGCATTAATTTTTTAACAAGCCTTGCCAGGCTAAGTGAGTAGTGTGTGTCGGTATGAACCAGTCTCTTGGTTGGCTCTTTTGGTAAAAGCACCATGCTATTGTTTCTCACAGTCATCGGCTTTGCAGGAAATGGACTTGGCTGGAATAGGACTTGGCTGGAATAGGCCTTGACCGGAATAGGACTTGGCAGGAAAAGGATTGGCTGGAGTAGGGCTTGGCATGAATAGGACTTGGCTGGAAAAGGTCTTGGCAGGAGAAGGACTTGGCTGGAGTAGGACTTGACAGGAATAGGACTTGGCTGGAGTAGGACTTGGCAGGAAAAGGATTGGATGGAGTAGGACTTGGCTGGAATAGGTCTTTGCAGGAGAAGGACTTGGCTGGAGTAGGACTTGGCTTGAATAGGACTTGGCAGGAATAGGACTGTGCTGGAATAGGACTTGGCTGGAATAGGACTAGACAGGAATAGGACTTGGCTGGAACAGGACTTAGCAGGAATAGAAAATTGACTGGAATAGGAGTTCTAAGGCAGGAATAGGACTTGGCTGGAAGAAAAGTCCTAAGCATTCTTGATGCCCTAAGACTAACTATGACCCCAGGGATTTTGACAGTGTCCATGCCCCAAGGTTGAGTTTTAATGCAGATATATAAATATGTCTGATATCCACAACAAAATGTTCAGTTTATTTAAGTCCTCTAGCGGTGCTCACTGCTCCCACTCAGGCAGAACATTTGTACATGTACATGCACATCATTTCTTTTTGTTTTCACTATTGCAGACAGAAAGAAAGCCATCAACACAAGGCAGTGATGTCAATCAAGTGCCAATATGGTCCCACCAACACATACATAGTGGCGACACCATTGGGGGATTATGAGGTGGTTTGCTGCCCTAAAGGTCTTCATGATCTCGGTATGGTGGGCAGCGTCAATGATGCCAACTTCACCCCTAAACCCGGGTAATTGACTTGTATTGCATCATAATATCTTCATTTTTCCATACAGCGTAAGCGAATTATTTATGTTATGATTTATTTATTGTACTGGGAATAGAGCGTGTTTTTACCTTCCAGGTGGCCCTGCACTGCCAGGTGAATGCGGTGGTTTTGTTTTCGCGCTGAAAATAGCTGGGAATGGGCCTTACCTAGAATGTCCCCGGGGTGCGGGGGCATTTTTTTTTGGGGGGGGGGGGTGTTGTTACCAGTAGTTTGTGCCTGTTGGGCAGGGATTTGGGGATAGGCTGGACCGTAAGTCAAAGTCCCTGCTACATGTATTCCCCTGACCTGGCGGGGGCCGTGGTTATGTTACAATTGACTGATGCAAGACTTGCATCAGTCAATTGTAACATAACCATGCCCCCCCCCCCCCCCCCCCCCAGTGTCTTAAGAGACAACATAAACAGTCTGTAAATTATAAAAGTACATTGTTACATGCTTAAGTTTTATTTTCAATTAAAAAATATTTGTTTATGCAGTTTAAATTGACAACTTTGCACTGTTATGTTTCAGAATCAAGGTATGCTTGAAGTCCCAACAATATGAGGACAATGGTTACACATACAAGCCAGCTACAGACTGTGTCAACTGGTTGGAGGCATATTTCAGCACTAAAGACAAGAGAGAGTTTGTTACCCCAGCCATTTGCCACCATATTGGGAAGCAAGGTGAGATAAGTCTTATTTTAAGCTCGACTATTCGAAGAAAAGGTGGGCTATACTACTCGCCCCAGCGTCAGCGTCGGCGTCCGGTTAAAGTTTTAGGGCAAGTTGGGATTTTCACTTATAAGTCCAATACCCTACATTCAATTGAATTAATACTTCACGCAGTTGTTCAGGGCCATCACATAATGAGGTTAGATAACTCCATATTATTCTTTACACAGATTATGGCCCCTGATTGACAATGGAACTTAGGTTAAAGTTTTAGGGCAAGTTGGAATATTTATTAATAACTTCTATATCCTTTGTTCAATTGACTTAAGACTTCACACAGTTGTTCAGGACCATCACACAATGAGGTTACATAACTCCATATTATCCTAAATACAAGTTATGACCCCTGATTGACTTAGGTTAAAGTTTAAGGGCAGGTTAAAGTTTTAGGGCAAGTTGAGGTTTTCACTTAAAACTTCAATACCATTCATTCAATTGACTTAATACTTCACACAGATGTTCAGAGCCATCACATAATGAGGTTAGATAACTCCATATTATCTTTTATACAAATTATGGCCCCTGATTGACTATGGAACTTAGGTTAAAGTTTTAGGGCAGGTTGGGATATTGTTTAATAACTTCTATACCCTTCATTCAATTGACTTAATACTTCACACAATTGTTCAGGACCATCACCCAACAAGGTTACATAACTCCATATCCTTAATACAAGTTATGGCCCCTGATTGACTAAGGTTAAAGTTTAAGGCAAGTAAAAGTTAAGGGCAAGTTGGGATTTTAATAAAAAAACTTCTATACTGTTCATTAAATGCACTTAATAAAATTCAAAATTATTTACGACCATCTTACAACAAGAAACATAACTCCGTTTTAAGCCTAAATACAAATTATGGCCCACATTTTCATAATGGGAAATCAAGTAATTTGAATGACTTGCGTCATTGTTTGGGCGGGCTGGTGGGAGGGCAGCATCAAAGTCACCTTATGTATTGAATAATTTTAGTTAGGTTTGACATAAAGAGACCAAACTTGGTATTATTACATCGTTATTGTATTCTAAGTCAAAGCGGCGTAGTCGAGCGCGCTGTCTTACGACGGCTCTTGTTATAGTACTTTTCAGCTTGAATTCGTTCCAAACATAAACTTGATCTAATTAAATGTGTGTCGTCACTGTATGTCAAATTAGTTAAAATTTGATTTGGTAAAGTGTTGAAAATGCTCTCAAAACAGGAATAGAAGAAGAGATATTGATGGAAAGAATTCTGTAAAAGATTACACTATAAAATTGTTTTTTTAAATGAAAAATTCTGTGACCATCTTTAAATATTGCAGTAAATGTTGTTAAAGTTATAATGTTCTTTTGTTCTATCTATTATATGGTACTATTTTTCTTAGTATGTGAGGACAATGGTTAGGGTAAGAATAATCCATGATCATTCAAGGGGTAAATGCCAGATACAAAACCAAGCATTCACCACAATATTGTTCATAGTATGCTCATTTGGGATTATGCATTGGTAAGTGCACTTGCTTCTCACCTAGGCAACCTGGGTACAATTCTGGGTGCATGTGAGTTTGGTTTGTGGTCACCAAACCGGACAAGTGGGTTTCCAACGTGTTCTTCAGTTTCCCCCACAACATAAGACCACACTCTCGCACAAAATCGTTCCAACGCGATTGATTGATAATATGTTGTAATAACTTGTTTCACAATTGTTGTAAAATATATAAGTTTGAATTAAGCTAATAGAAAAAATTAATATTCATTATTTGTCTTTCAGGAACATTCACCTACAATGTATGGTTTACACTGCTGGAAAAGGTACCTTTCGGCCATACAATTTCGTACGGGGCCCTCGCCAAATTGTGTGGGAACTCCAAGGCCTGTCGGGCAGTGGGGCAAGCCATGCGGAACAATCCAGTGGGTCTGATTATACCCTGTCATCGGGTTATTCAACAGGGAGGCCAGCTGGGGAACTATCACCATGGGACCCGAAATAGGGTGAAGGAATGGTTACTTAAACATGAAGGAGCCTTGAGGTGAAACGTGTGAAACAAATTACGAAATATGGTGAAATTGAGTGATAATGAATGGGAAAGAATGCCACATGCTGATAAGTAACGGTGTCATTTACAGGGCAGTGTGTTAATTTTGTAACAGGATTTTCAAGGCATATTAAGAGCACTTATATTTTTATGTCATATTTTTTATGTTATTTTGTTCAGTTATGGGTATACAGTTACAAGTATATGACGGAATAAAGAAGAAGTGCTAATATTTTGGCATCTTATTTCCTTTAAGAAAAAAAATAGTTGATTATTTGCTTAATGCAATTAAAACTGGAACCAAATAAGTATGAGAAATTAAGATAGATTTTTTTTGGCATAGTTTTTGCCTGATTAAAAACATGTAATTTTTTTAATTTTATATGTGTAACAGTATACAAAAAATTACATGTACCAGCTGAATGTGCTCATATCTCTTATACATGCACCTAGTGCCCTATCATAATAAACATGTTTGTTCGCGTGATTTACTGTGAAGACAATGTTCCATGGCTGTGTTAAAAAGTGTTTCCACATTATTGAGTTCACACACAGACATATAAACCATATATATGTTTATATGTTAATTGTTGACAATCTTGTTTTATCATTTTTTTTTGTCATGTAGTGTTTGTCTACAGAAAAGCAGTTCAATATATTAAAGATATTGGTGTACTTTTATACATAATACTCTGAAAATAATGTCTTATATTACAAGTTTAAAGGTTGTATGATGTCTTAAAATGTTGAATTCTGTCTCTCTGTTAAAGGGACTAGACACCAGATGATACAATTGCAAGAAAAAAAGAATGCTGTCAAGAATTTTCATAAAATTGATACAGTTTTGTACAACACATTAAATCTTTCTTACTGATGTATCACACCTCTTGAGACACATGGATCTTTAGAAGTTTTAGCGTATTTTACCAATTGGACATCGACTGCGTTTCTCGACCACATCAATACCAGTAATTTTAAAATTGCTTCTGTATATATATCTGTACTAATCATGTGACTTTCATAATTATGCTAAATATACACATTATAAACTGGGAAACCATTATGCGCTATTTTTAAAGGGGTAAACTCAGCTGAGACAGAGACAAAACATTCTTTTAATAATGTAGAGTGATGTTTTATCAATCTCATACTATCTCGTTTTGACAAATCTAAACTTGTTTTGAGGAAATACTGTTTTTGCTGATTTTTGGACCATCTGGTGTCTAGTCCCTTTAAGTTTAGACACAATGTTTAGAAAACAATCTGGAAATTGTGTTGAAATATTTCATTGTAAAGCTGTAACCAGGTAACACTAAAATTATACGTTTATTTGCCAGTGTTTGTTATTGTTTTGTCTTTTGTTTGTGTAAAAAGTATGAAACATGTTTGTTAGTGAATGGAAAAGATATAAACTTGTTAAACTAACAAAAGTCTACTTTCGCTATAATCTTGACATGTGGGTAGTACTTGATGCAATGTTTCGCAAAAATAATAAAAAAATCTTTAAATATAAAACATCTTCGTTATTTGATCATGTTCTACAAAACTAATGCGGGCTTTTAAAGCAACAGTGGCTATTAAAACAAGAGTATCACTGGAAGCGATGGATACTCCCAATAAGCCCATTTTCTATGCAAAGGCAGAAATTGTAATACAATTTGCTGGTAGAAGGACTGATGAATGGTTGTAGCATTATTATACACATGTTGGAAAAAATCATAACATGGATTGGAAAGATATGGGCAGGTTTGAGAAGAAGATTTGAGGCTATGAAATAAAAAAGCAACAATTGAAATTCACAAAGATCAGTAGAAGAGGACCGTTGCATGATAGCCTGAACATGGATATTTAAACATTTTATTATGTCATTGACAGCTTCTCTATATACCAAGTTTCATTTGAATCCATTGAGAACATTCGTAGGTATGCCATGACTGGTATTCAATATTGATCTTATCCTTATCCTTAGACATGGCTCAGTGATTCCATTCAGCCTATTGGTCAGCTTAATATATAGGCCAATCAAAACACTTAGTTTCTAATCTTAAATTTAAGATCAATCTAAGTTGCTTATTGAATACGGCCCATGCATGCCTGAACAAGCACCTGGCCCCAATATCAAGAAATAACTTAAATCAAATCTCAATCTCAAATTCAACTCATTTTACCCCATAAAAGCATAGTATTATTCTAAATCTTGTATGCTTTTACACTTAAGAAAAACGTATTTTCCCATTGAATGTGCTGATGAAAACCCTGGTCAATATTTCAAAGATAACTTAGTCTAGGGCAAATATACATTTGTACTTGGGTAATGGTTAAAAAGCAATGCGTTGTACTCATTTTTGCTGTAGAATATTTTTTCTTTTAATATTGACCAACATTTTTCATCATCATAGTCTACGATAGAATGTGATTTCAAAAAGTGTCAAAACATAGGATCTTAAATAACTTTAGATGTTATGTAGTTAATAGAGTTGAGATTGTGATTTGACTTGAGTATTTTCATGATATTGGGGCCCGTTGTGAAAAATATCACGTTAAAGGGTGATAACTAAGTAAATATGCAGGTTAGAATAATTATTCTTTGGCACTACACTTCATGTAATTGCCAACTATTTCTATACCCAGGTTTCATTTGAATTCGTCAAGTACATTCCAAGATATGGCCTGGACAAGCAACCATATATGTGCAGGATTATGATTCTTGGGTTTTTGTGCACTGCACTTCATCTTATTGCCATATATCTGTAGACAAAGTTTTATTTTTACATCTCTTGAGTATTGTCCAAGATATGGCCCGGACAAGCATCAATTATAGAAACAATGGTTAAGGGGAGATAGCTTAATACTCATGCATGATAGGATTATGGTGCACTGCACTTCCTCTCATTCTCATCTATAATTATGTGTATACCAAGTTTTATTTCAATCCCATCGGTAGTTTCGAAGTTTATCTCCGTACAAGCGTGTGACAGAAGGACGGACAGATGGACAAAGAGGCGACTATATGGTCTCACTTTGGGAAGCATTACAATCTGGGTGCAGTAATATTAACTAATATAAATACTTAGTAGAGGTAATGTTGCAGAAATAATTTTGGCCTGTGAAATAAAAAAAAAGATGCCCAGGACGGCCTATGCTCTACTGGCATGGCTCTTTTGGTCATTTTCAATCCAGAGCATGTATGTAATAGGCTAAAAACAGTTCACGTTTTGTGTTTGGGTTAGCTGAAAACGTTGCGCGTTCAACATCTGAGGACAGATAAAGCTGTAAGCAGATTAGTTGCATGAACTATTTAAATATGTGCCAAGTCAAGGTCATCCGAGGAAAGAAATAATATTTGTTTTCAAAACTGTATTCATGGTCAGATCACTGCTGTATCTTCAAAATTAAGAAAGTAGACCAAAGGTCAAAGTCAAGGTCATCCGAGGTCAACATTGATACTCGTTTGCAAACTGTACACATGGTCTAAATTTCATTGCCGTAGGTTTAAAAACATAAAAAGTAGGTCAAACTGCCACAGCGCATCTTCCGTTGTTGTGCGAATGAGTTGAAAATGGAGCAAAAAGCGATATGTGTTGTTTATCCCTCTCCGAGTTTTTTTAACGAGTAAACGTAAACTCGGTGAATATGATCCAGGATTCGACGTTAGAGGGGGCGTAACTCAGGGGAGTAACCTTTTGACTTGCGCCCCTCCCTTAAAACCGAAATTTATTTGGTTTAAAGTCTTGGCAGCGACAATTTTAACAATTTCTAATCCGAAATGGTTCATTTTGGGCGTATTTTATTACTTTTTACTCCTATATTGAAAGACAAAGTAAACTTGGACGACATTTTAGTGGTGGGTGGGGTGGGGGGCGGAGACCCCGGGTTCGCCGCTAGTGATCATAGTAAGACTGACTAAACGTTATGAACAAAAATAAAAATGTAATCGTCTAGAAATTGCATTACTTTTAGAGCTTAATGTTAACAATGCAAATTTCTGGATATTCATGATATGAGAAGTGTTATGGTTCAGGTTTGAGCGAATCCTTCACATATTTGTAGTGATTTATTTGAAGGGTATTTTTAACTTTAATTTCATTTAAAGGATTTGCTTATGAATAACTCACAGCACGTACTTAATTTTAAAATAGTTTTATAAAGCTAGTTTAATTCACTTACTTTTACAGTTTAATTGATAACTAAATATAGGGTATGTATAATCAAGAAGCTGGTAACATTTAATGATAATAGAATATCTGAGTCATACTGGGATTGGATAAAAGGGAAAACAAATGTTAGTTTCCAATCATTTCAAATGTACAGTTCTTTTGCTACAAAAATATGTTATGAAAAAAGAAAGAAACTTAAATTGAAGTGTTGTAGTACGAACATGCCCCCCCCCCCCCCCACACACACACACCAGACCTCCCCTTTCGCCCACTTCCCGACCCCATCCTTTAAATTAACAAAGTAAACTTCTAATGCTAAAGTGGTTTAAAAAGAAACATGTATAAATCGCACCCGAAAACACCATTTAAGAATATAAAGTTAGCCAAATTGTTTAAAGGAAATATCTCCAAGAACAATTGAGATCATATGGGATATGTTTTCGCATTTTTTTTTAAAAATAAAGGGGGTTCACATATAATCCTTACACAAACTGACCTTAACCCTGTACTTAATTCCAAAATCGAATCCCCTCAATAAATAATAAATCCTGCTGATTAAAGATAATGAGGTACGTCTTGCCCTCAAAGAAGGTACTTTCATGTGTTTTATATGGATAGTTATGTAAAACGGGTTTTGGGATCTACTTATCTGAGGTGGGAGAAAATAAGGTCTTGCCCCGAAGAAGAAACTTCCATGTGCTTTGAAATTGTGTCAGAGATAATAAGGTCTTGCCCCGAAAAAGAAACTTCCATGTGTTTTGAAATTGTGTCAGAGATAATAAGGTCTTGCACCCCAAGAGGAAACTTCCATGTGTTTTGAAATTGTGTCAGAGATAATAAGGTCTTGCCCCGAAGAAGAAACTTCCATGTGTTTTGAAATTGTGTCAGAGATAATAAGGTCTTGCACCCCAAGAGGAAACTTCCATGTGTTTTGAAATTGTGTCAAAGATAATAAGGTCTTTCTTGCCCCGATGAAGAAACTTCCATGTGTTTTGAAATTGTGTCAAAGATAATAAGGTCTTGCCCCGAAGAAGAAACTTCCATGTGTGTTTTGAAATTGTGTCAGAGATAATAAGGTCTTGCCCCCCCCCCCAAGAGGGAAGTTCCATGTGTTTTGAAATTGTGTCAGAGATAATAAGGTCTTGTCCCCAAGAGACAACTTTCATGTGTTTTGAAATTGTGTCAGAGATAATAAGGTCTTGCCCCGAAGAGGGAGCTTCCATGTGTTTTAAAATTATGTCAAACTTAATAAGGCCTTGCCCCCCCCCCCCGAGGGAACTTCCATGTGTTTTGAAATTGCGTCAGAGATAATAAGGTCTTGCCCCCCAAGAGGGAACTTTCATGTGTCTTATATGGACATCTCCTTAAAATGGGTTTTGAAATTGTGTGTTACGCTGAAACAAAACCCCAAATCGAATTTTATATGGCCTCATCGAAAGATAAAAGTGAATTGCGAGGCTGATTGTGGTCCATGTATAGATTTCGCAATTTTTATCTTAGTGATAGTCGCAACTCCCTAGATATCAAGGTGCAAGTAGCCGACTACTGTCCTTTCAACCGCCGACATCGCATAAAGAAGTGAGGTATTTAATTACTATTATTTCTTTTTACGATCATTTTACTTACCAATGAATTTAGATGGTCATTTTGGCTTTATTTATGGAATAATTTACATCTTAAACGTTCATAAAATTATATAACTGAGATTTTGCTGTTAAACATTTATAAAGTAGAAAAAAATATAAAAAGGGTGTCAGTACATGGTTTAAGAAAGATAAAGTTAGAGTTTTTATACTGATTTTGTAATGATACAAAGTAATACAACAGCAAAGAAATAACTCATATATATCAAGTTATATTTATACGATCTGTCAGAATATATATATAATATTTATTTAGATATTATTATAAAGTGTACCATTTTCTCCTCAGGTTCAAAAATGAAGACCTTTGTGTTATTAAGTTTGGCGCTCTGCGTGTTTGGTCAGTGGATTTATTCTTTAACCTAAGATAGTAGAACGATTTCCTCACCCCACCCCAACAAAACACATATCTTACACTTCCAATAGAACCACAAACCTTACACTCCACATTTAATGTAGTTCATCCCAAATTAAGTTATGTGTTAAACAGTCAAGTTGTCTGTACTGTGTATTTGTGTCGATTCACATTATATAACTGTTTGATGACAATAAGTAAAACCTTACGCTTACTTTGCCCTTCTTAATCATTCAGATTTTACTTCAGGTCATCTAACTGACCTTAGAATAGAACCTCATTAAGAGTGGCAGTAGGCGGACTTTTAAACAGCCGCGAAAGTTGAAATTTATGCCAATCTGCCATTTCATTGGCTGAAAATGTAGGTTGTATTCTAATGAGTTTTTTTTCAAATTTAGATTGTGAAGTTAGATCAAAATCATTCAAATCACTCTAGAGTCCGTCCCTTGTGTAATAACCAGTATGGTGTCCTTTTTCAGAGGCCAAGAAAATCTAAAGGGTATCGAACCCAATTGTCCTGTTATATGACATGTAATCTAACAGATTACCGTTTTGACATTTTTTTTTATTTTTTTTTTGTTTTATACTGAGACATTTTTTGCGTAAATGTCTGAGAACCAGTGATATAAGACTTCTGACAAAGGACCAGATCATAGTTTTTTTATATTAACGTTCGTAAATTAATGTTTTAATCCGAAAAACTCCCTTTTTCTTAAAGCGTTAGTAACATTTTTAGCCACAAAACTTCAATTTGCGAACGAAAATATTAAAAACTGCGATCCGATATTTTCTCACAAGTCTGGTTTCTAGATATTTACACAAATATTGGTTCATTCCAAAAAAAAGAAAGTTGCCAAAACGGTCAATCTACGAGAGTGCAGCTTTAATCACAGTATGTAATGCACCAGTCAATTGTAACCATGGCCCCCCAGGTCCGGGGGTATACCGGGGATAGCCGGGGAAATGGGCCGTGTTTTTACCTTTGAGGTGGCCCCCCAGTGCCGGGTGAATGTGGTGGTTTTGTCTTTGCTTTAAATACAGCGGGGGAACGGGCCTTACCCACGGTCCCTGGGGTGCGGGGGAATTTGGCGGGGATTTTACCATCTGTTCGTCCGCGCAGGGCGGGGATTTTAGCCGGGGTTGGCTAGACCGAAAGTCAAAGTCCCCGCTATTCCCCGGACCAGGGGGGCCATGGTTGCAATTGACTGGTGCATAAGTAATGTCGAAAATAAATCAAAAGAGTAACGAAGGTAGTAAAAAAAATAAAAAGAAGATAATTGTTTGTTTCAGTGTAAGATCGTAGTATATTTCACCGAGTAAGCGTAGCCGCGAGTGAAATATTCACTTTTGGTGTTCACGAGGTGAAACATATGCTATTTATTATATACCCATCATAAATCCACACGCAATACATATCGCAAAATACGGTAGTCCGTATTCCACTCCAGTGCAATATGGCCGTATTCCACTCTTGTGACGTCACGTTATAACAAGTATCGTTGCGCGATGTTAAAATGACGTCATAAAAAATATTGCGTCGTTAAAATGACATTTATTATAAAAACATGTGGCTTTTAAGTTATCTAACCAGTAATGTACATAATAAAAGTTTTATAGTACTGCGTTTTGATCTCGTGGAGTTTTGCAGAATTTGATTTTACTCGGCATGCGCCTCTTGAAAACCGAATCTGCAAAAAATCACTCGAGTCGAATACAACCTCCTGGATCAAAACACATTACTAATGACCCTATTATATAAGCTATATTACACTGAAACAAACATATTTTTTTATATATATTCCTAAAATTGGAATTAAAAGTCATTTAACAACACTTTTTTAGAAACAACGCGCCAATTTGTATGCGCCCGAAACTTCATTTCGAAAATGACGTTGTTGAAATTGTGTCCCAGCCCTATACGCGCTGACGTTTGATTTGGAACCGAGAGCGGGCTAAAAATACAAAACAGTGAAAATTATCAAAATGATATTTTCACTGTTTAAAACTGTGAAATATCATTTTTATATCACTGATAAATCTATATAAACCACCGGAAAGCAAATAATAAAGCCTATTTCTGATTGTTCAAACACAAATAATTAAACCGCAGTGGATCAATAAACTGTATTTGTATATTATACTTTGTCTTAAAGGCCATTTAAGGTACAAATGTAACTACTATTGTTCTTCTTCTTCTTTGTCTTCTTATATTATAATTATTATTATTTTTATTATTATTATTATTATTATTATTATTATAATTATAATAATAATAATAATAACAATAATAATAATAATAATAATAATCATCATAATAATAATAATAATAATAATAATTATAATAATAATAATAATAATAATAATAATAATAATAATAATAATAATCATCATAATAATAATAATAATAATAATAATAATAATAATAATAATAATTATTATTATTATTATTATTATTATTATTATTATTATTATTATTATTATTATTATTATTATTATTTTTTTTTTATTATAATTATCATTTTTATTAAACTTTGATACCATGATATACAAATTATAGTACAGTTTATCACAACGTTCTTTTTTTAATTTTCCAGTTGCAACAAGCACATCTGCCCCCGCAACTACAACAACACCACCATCTACAACCGGTTCAACAACAACTGTAACGTCTTCGCCAACAACTAACATGAGCTCAAATGCCACTACTGCTGGGCCCACCTCTACATCAGATGGCACCACTTCACAAGCGCCCTCCACACAAACGACCACAGCGGCTTCCAACTCCTCGACCCCTGACGCTACTTCAATGCCAACGACGTCTATGAATCCGTCCACTGGTCCCTCAAATACATCAATTACCACACACAAAATACGTAAGAAAATTATTATTTAAAGCTGCACTCTCACAGATTGAACATTTTTTTTGTCTTGGGAAGAGCAAATGTTTGCGTAAATATCTGCAAAACAATGATAAAAGATTGCTGACAAAAATCAGATCGTACATTTACATATTTCCGATAGAAAATTAATGTTTTATGGCTAAATTTGTTACCAACGGTTTAAGAAAAATGCTTAAAACATCATTTTTTAACTTAGATACAAAAATCTGCGATCTAATTTTTGTCTGCAGTCTTATATAACTGGTTTCCATGGTTTTTCGCAAAAATTGGCTGGTTCCAAGACAAAAAAGTTGTCAAAACGTTCAATATGTGAGAGTGCAGCTTTAATATATTAAAGTGACACTCTTACTCAAAATCAATACATACACATGTATAACAAACATCAATTTTGAGTAATAAACATTTAACTACTTACTAAATAATGCATTTATGGAAAATATTAATTACTAATAACAAAATTGTAACCGTGTATTCATAGCTGAAAACGCACAACTATTAAATGACTGGTGGGTCCTAAAAGATTTACAGTGACCAACTATCGTCTCATAAGGTAGAAATACCATGTGTTCTGCACCTTTCTTTCAAATAAAACACAGTATCCTTCATAAGAACCACTGTTTTCGATATGTATTTATCCTTTTGGATAAATTAAAACAATTGTATTAATTGTGGTACATCTTATTTGGGAGTGAGAGTGAATCTTTTATTAAAAATAAATATAACATAATTGCCCAGCTTTATTGGAAGGTTTGCCACACGTGACATTTGTTCTATCATCTAAAAGATCAAGATTAAAGCTGCACTCTCACAGATTGAACGTTTTGACAACTTTTTATTATTTTTTGTCTTGGAACTAGCCAATTTTTGCGAAAATCCATGGAAACCAGTTATATAAGACTGCTGAAAAAAAATAGATCGCATATTTTTATATTTATGTTTAAGAGTTGATGTTTAAGCATTTTACTTAAACCGCTAGTAACGGTTTAAGCCATAAAACATTAATTTTCGAACAGAAATATGTAAATCTCCGATCTGATCTTTTGTCAGATGTCTTCTATCATTGGTTTGAAGCCGTTTACGCAAAATATTTGCTCGTTCCTAGAGAAAAAAAAAGTAAAAATGGTATATCTGTGGGAGTGCAGATTTAAAGTGAAAGTAATTTGTGTCACAACGCGGTATGCTTTGACCGAAAGGATAAGACACGATTTGGAAAACTCTCTTACACCTTTACACCCCGTAGAGGTTGAACTATACTGGGCTTCCAATAACTCATTTTCACCTGTATATCATCTTGGGTCAAACATCCCGTGATGTTCATAATGATGGCCATACTTCCTAGTAAATAAAAGCTAATTGTTGATTTTCGGTGTAGGATCGAAATTTATTTCACACAATGACCTTAGGCCAAAAATGTATGTAATAGTTCAGTTAAGGTTAAATCTTTTAAAAAAAACAGGTCGGGTTGGTAGGCTTTCTTTTTAGTAGGCTTTATATTAGAA
The DNA here is from genome assembly GCF_026914265.1 of Mya arenaria. Lineage (NCBI taxonomy): Eukaryota > Metazoa > Mollusca > Bivalvia > Myida > Myidae > Mya > Mya arenaria. The sequence continues at coordinate 30,459,469 of NC_069123.1, read as the reverse complement.
CGTAATGGTCATCTTTGGAGGCTATTTGTTCTATTCTCTTTTGGTAAACAGTACATACTTGAACTATTTGTTCTGTTTTCTATCGGTAAAGAGTACATACTTGAACTATTTGTTCTGTTTTCTATCGGTAAAGAGTACAATCTATAACTATCTGTTCTGTTCTCTATCGGTAAATAGTACAATCTGTAACTATCTATTCTGTTCTCTATCGGTAAATAGTACAATCTATAACTATCTATTCTGTTCTCTATCGGTAAATAGTACAATCTATAACTAACTATTCTGTTCTCTATCGGTAAATAGTACAATCTATAACTATCTATTCTCTATCGGTAAATAGTACAATCTATAACTATCTATTCTGTTCGGTAAATAGTACAATCTATAACTATCTGTTCTGTTCTCTATCGGTTAATAGTACAATCTATAACTATCTATTCTGTTCTCTATCGGTAAATAGTACAATCTATAACTATCTATTCTGTTCTCTATCGGTAAATAGTACAATCTATAACTATCTGTTCTGTTCTCTATCGGTAAATAGTACAATCTATAACTATCTGTTCTGTTCTCTATCGGTTAATAGTACAATCTATAACTATCTGTTCTGTTCTCTATCGGTTAATACTACAATCTATAACTATCTGTTCTGTTCGCTATCGGTAAATAGTACAATCTATAACTATCAGTTATATTCTCTATCGGTAAATAGTACAATCTATAACTATCTATTCTGTTCTCTATCGGTTAATAGTACAATCTATAACTATCTGTTGTGTTCTCTATCGGTTAATAGTACAATCTATAACTATCTGTTCTGTTCTCTATCGGTAAATAGTACAATCTATAACTATCTATCCTGTTCTCTATCGGTTAATAGTACAATCTTTAACTATCTGTTGTGTTCTCTATCGGTTAATAGTACAATCTATAACTATCTGTTCTGTTCTCTATCGGTAAATAGTACAATCTATAACTATCTATTCTGTTCTCTATCGGTTAATAGTACAATCTATAACTATCTGTTCTGTTCTCTATCGGTTAATAGTACACTCTATAACTATCTGTTCTGTTCTCTATCGGTAAATAGTACAATCTATAACTATCTGTTCTGTTCTCTATCGGTAAATAGTACATGCTTGAACTATTTGTTTTGTTCTCTTTTGGTAAATAGTACAAAATATAACTATTTGTTCTGTTCTATATTGGTTAACAGTACATTCTATAACTATTCCACCGTTTTATTCAATAGTACGTAGATATAAAACTATATTCTGTTTTGTGTTGTTCAAAAGTACGTGCTTAAATATTTCTTCTGTTTGATGTTGTTAAAAACGGAAAGTTCTTACAAACATTGTTTTGTTCCGTATTTCTCAAATGTAATCTGTGTCGAACATATTTCAATATTTATAGGCTAAACATTTCTGGCTACGGTGGCATGGTGGTGACATACGTGTTATTGTTTTATCACGTTAAAACGGCTTAAAACGACTAGTTAAAATAACGTAGTAACTCGTTAAAACAAATGATTATCTATACATTTCTCGTTAAATTAGCGAATCAGAATCGCGTTATAATATTATTACTCCAATTCACGACATTGTAAACAACACTACATACTATTTTTTCAGTTACTAAGTTGTTTTAACGAAATACGTAAGTCGTTTTAAAGACAGTAAACGTATGTCAACTCTGTGTCACCGTATCTAGCCAATCAATAAGTTTGAAATACGCATCTCATGTACGTTTGTGTGTTTCAGCTGCGACTACCAATACAGCAGTAAGTATAAAATATTTATGATCTATGTTTACTTATAAACAGCTATCCTTCCATATTTAAAGACCAATTAAATCTAAAACGTTTATGCTACTACAAGTAAAAGTTAGATGAAAAGATGTAAAATATTAATGATTAAGAATGGGCGGACTGGACGTAGCGAACAAGCCCGTCTTCATCATTTAGATATTACTTCAGGTCATCTAACTGACAAAGAATTCAACCTCATTGGCTGATACTTTGTCAACGTAAAATCTGTCACAGGGAGTGAGTATCGGATGATTGGCAGTAGGTGCACTTTTAAACACCCGCGAAAGTTGAAATTCTTAATGATTTAGTCTAATACTTACTGATTGCCTATCTGCAATTTCATTGGCATAAAATGTAGGTTGTATTCTTACACTTGTTATCGTTGATCAACATTGGCCATTATATTTACCAACGTATCTTTATTCGTTCATCTCATAGTCAATGAAATTTTAATCTTCTATTTCCTATTGCAATGGTACTTATATCATGACTGACCAGTAAATATATTTAAAAAATATTACACACCACTGAGGCTCATATGACATTATAAGGACCGGCCAGTCAGCCACCGAAAGTGTATATGGACTGGAGGGGGGGGGGCGGTCCTTATTATGCCATATGGTGTGAAGTGGTGTGTTAATATTTCTTTTATTATACCGAACATTTTATATTACCATTCAATATTTTTAAAATATTTTTAAAGCACTTAAAATGTGTTTTATTGAACAAAGCTAATAATGTTTGCTTGCGACAAATTTACGTCGTTTTTAAAATAGCAAGCCGCACTTACCAGTTGGATGACGTCAGAGGTCCATACTACATTTTTGGCGAGTGATATACGGACCGATCGAGTTTATATATACATAGAAGGGACACATTTATGTAAGGTATAATATTAAATTATATAAGAAATGAAAACTTAATTATTTTTTTCAGGCCACCAAATCAACTTCTGGTATCTTTATTGGCGCTATGTTGACCGCTTTCGCCGTCATTATGGTCAAGTTCTAAGCTGGCATTAACTTTTGGATTCCAAGAGATCTGTCCATAAGCGGTGGTGTGAATATTCATTTCGTCAACGAATCATGACGAATTTCTATCTGAAGTGATTGTCGACGATATATTGTGTCATCAAGTGATATGTTTGACAAAAGTTCTCATAATTTGTGCAGTAATTTGCAACATTTACCTCTGAAATAATATTCATCGAACAAAGTTTATATGTATATTAAAGAATATTTAAAATATCCCACCGGAGTAATACATTTTATTTCCATCCTGAGACGTAAATACTTCTTAGTATTTTTAATATTTTGGTTTAAGTTATAATGTGAATATATAGACTAATGATTAAAAAAAATCTATATCAACTAACGTCTCGTCAGGTCTAATATGGCGTGACCTTATTTTGATAACAAATTACATGTATAACAATTTGAAATTGCATGTTCATACAAGATAAAAAAAATCAAAATTGTGTTTGTTTTATGGTGTTATCATCTGACTGTCTTCCAATCCATATATGCTCATGTGAAGATTATAATTATAAACGAGTGATTTTGTTTGTAGGCAATTGCTCTGTAATCAACAATGATATCATGTATATTCCGATTGGCTATTATGCGTTACACATTCGGAACTCCTCGGCCACTTTTCTCGAAAACGACCTCGGATGTATGCCCGATTAGTAGAAGTAGTTCGTAATATGTTAAATTGTATCATTAATTGAATGAAATGTTTTAGCTTGTATTTATTGATCTAAGTTTAAATTGATTGCCAGTGAAGTGTATTATTGCAAACACAATTGAGATTCCCAAGAGTTAAGACATTAAGTTAAACTTCTAAATTAAACTACTACGCGATCTACTTGCAGCGGACTTAAACATACCGATTTCTGAGTATGTAAACCGTCCAAATACATCCGAGGTTGTTTTCGATAAAACTGGCCAAGGATTTCCGAATGATATTCCCAATGGCCTTTATGCGTTACAATATCAAGCAACAAATGATGGATTTCAATAAACCTTCAATAAACCTTGCCTCGCGAGCTGCCGGTTCTCAGAGGGATTTTAGACCTTCCAAACCCATTTGCAATATGGAGCACCAAATCTAATATTTTAATGAACATAGGCACTAAGCGCCAGCTCCGCCACTTAACGGTTGTGCCCTGTGTTTAATTCTACGCACGTGAATAGTGGCCATGAAGACATACTATATGATATTTAACAAAACCTTTTATACACTGTGATTTTTTTATGTGACAATACAATGTTTGATATACCATATACCCGTTCACAGCAGGTTTGGGGTGAGGTGGGTGAGTGAGTTGTGGGGGGGGGGGGGGGGGCACACTTTCCTTACTTGCACAAAGTGCACTTACTAATGTTAATATTGGTGTACAAATATAAATAAATTACACAGTAATTCATTATTTTTGACTGCAAATAGTCAGATGCCTTCATTAACAATATTTAAACCACACAATTGTTAAGGAATTTAAGGAATTAGGCGCGAGTCCAACAGTTGCGCACCCCGAAGATGCACCCAATATCCTTTAATTTAAATCATCACGGACATATAATCCAAATCCGTATTAAGATACATGCATGCATGCATTTTATTACGATTCAATGCTATTTCATATTGGTAAATAATATTATATAAACAGAATGTAATAAAAATATTTCACGAACCAATTAATTAGATGATTCATAATGTAAATATTTTATACCGATAAATGGCTTATATAGATAATAAAATTATCAAAGACTCTTCGAAACTCTGACTAATTAGGCAAGTGTTCGTATTTTCCACTTTATTCAACCTTAAAGGGACTGTGTCACAGATTGGCACCCAAAAAAGTTTTTTTCTGTAACGAATCTCAGGATAATTATCTAATAGAATGTGTTACGCTTTGGTATCATAATTGTTAAAAAAAAGTACCAAAATGTAAAAAAAAAATTGTGCCGGAGACCGGGTTCGAACCCGCGTCGCCAAAATTGAAGACCAGCGTCTTACTCACTTAGCTACAAAGGCTTATACTAATCGGATGACATAATTAAACTATACACCTACCTCGGTAATATCACGTGATAACACCGACTAGCCAATCACGCATAAGGAATGAATTCTACCTGGTAGACATACCCAGTAATCTTTTTCAATGGAAAAATACGAAATAACTACTAAACTTAAATAAATTGTAAACTATGTGGTACTTCAGTTAGTAAGTTTCAATGCAGTGTACACATCGATGCCAAGCTTATGTCAATTTTCGACAATTTTCTTCTTTTTCGCTATTTTATCATACTTTAAGACATGAACTATAAATTGCCAATTTCAGATACATTTTAATTAAATGACATTATAGATGATTGTGATGATAACCCAAACGATATGAAGAGAATCAAGGAATTATATTTTTTGATATTTCAACAGTACTAGTTTTTTTAATATATTAATTCTTCCTTGTTGATTAAGGTTGACCCAGTTGTCATTAAACTAAGTTCTGGATTGAAATTTACTAAACGGCATTTAAAGCTGCACTCTCACAGATTGACCATTTTGACAACTTTTTTTCATTTTTCATTGCCTTGGAATGAACCAATTTCGGCGTAATTATCTGGAAACCAGTGATAGAATACTGGTGACATAATATCCAATCGAAGTTTTTGACATTTACGTTCGAAAATTGAAGATTTATGGCTTAAAGCGTTAGTAGCGCTTTAAGAAAAAATAGTTTTTCGGCATATAACATCAATTTTCGAGCTGATATTTTGTCAGCAGTCTTATATCACTGGTTTCCAGACCATCACGCAAAACAATTGGCTCACTCTAAAAACAAAAAAGTTTTCAAAACAGCCCATCTGTGAGTGTGCAGCTTTAAGATTGTGTTGTTGATTTTTTTCCCTTCCAGAAAATTTCCCAAAGACTTGTCTTTCATGTAAAGCAGCCACGATAGCGTTGTTGTCGTCACGAAAAAATGTTGAACACTAATAAAATATAGTTAATGACTTTTCCCATAACTGAATTACGAATCGGATTCATACGTACTGACTGGTGCTATTTGACGAACAGTCGAGCCATGCCATCTATATGCAAAGCTCTTGTTTCTTGGTGATTTATTCGTAGTAATTTAAATTAGTCTAAGAACAAAGCGTATTTGCATTGTAAACTACCGTCAAACTCCGTTGGCTCGAACTCCCAGGGACTGGCGACATTACCTCGAGCCTCAGGAAATTCGAGCCAAGCGGGAATGCTTATATTTGGTAGAAAAAAAATCGGTCCTTAACATCCAGTCCGAGCAAACGAGGGAATCGAGCCAAGCGAGTTCGAGCTAAATGGGTTTGGCTGTATTGTGTAGTCTATGAGGCATAGTCGAATTATGGCAAATACCCGCGTACTTCTTACAGCTCTGTCATAGAAGTAAGACGCTTACCTCATAATATAATCAGACAAAAAAAACCCATTTCGTTTCATATATAATGTAAACGGCCAACATATCAGCTATTCAATCAAGTACGGCAAGTACTGGTATTGTTTGTCACACAGTGATTTGATGGGAATGAGCTCCTGCTTTACTGTCCTATGACCTGTACACAATTTAGTGACATTTAACCTAAAATATTAAAAAAAAATCTTCAGATTTATCAAAGGGGTCACTCCTACCTACTATCTAGCAAAATATATCTATGAATTACTGCAGTTTAACAATGTTATATAATCTCGAAATGACTAAATTAAGGTTAAATGTCACTAAATTTTGTACACGTCAAATGAAACCAAAGCAGGTGTTCATTCCCATCAAATCACTGTGGATTTCCGGTTAGCGCAGTTGTTAGCGCTTGCGACTCATTCGAAACTCTTCGGCAATTCCCACTGTTTTCGATGGAAAATGGCCAAGGAGTTCCGAATGCTTGCGACCCAGGTTTGTGGTCATCAAGCCGGACACTCCGGTTTCCCCTGCAACACAAGTTCACACTCTCGCGTGACATCCTGCCAACGAGAGTAATTAATATAAAGAAATAATAACTTGTTACATAATCGTTGTAAAAAACAACAAAAAACATGTTTAAACAAAGTACGACAGGTAAGAACGTCAATAAACATAGAATTTTAATGTCGAATATTTTGAAAAATACTGTAATTCTATTGGTTCAAAAATGATTTCAACCATTGAACTGTATTGTTTCTACAGAGCGTAATAGGCCAATCCTAATTAAAGTTATTCAATACCAACCTTTTTTTCTATTTTTAGTATCAGCGACCTTGACCTTAGGGGCCTCAAACGCATTCCCATGAAAGGTCTTTATAAACTCTTCCTTTATACCAATTCGGTCGTAATTTGTCAACCCTAACTGAAATTAAAAAATACAATGTACCGACCATTTCCTACTTTTAAAAACAGTGACCTTGATCTTGACCTAGCTCAGGCTTCTTATACACACTTTTTTGCTCATACGGTTTCCGTTTTCTTTGAAAATCAGCACATTCGAGCTTCAATTCTGGCTTCGCTGGTAATATAAATAAACATAATGGTTTTCGTCAAAAACGCCTTTACTAGAATGATAATGTGCACTCGTGCAAATTAATCACATGTTTTTGAAAAAAAATAACAACATTTTATTAGCGTTGACGTCATGACTATAAATAGCGACCTGTCATCATAGTATAATTATATACAAACTATTTAAATCATTGCCAAACCAAAATCAATAATATCATGACTATAAATTGCGACCAGTCAGCATAGCATATAAAAAACTATTGAAGTCGTTGCCTAACCAAGTTCATCCAGGGGAGTGACCGAATGACGTCATGACTATAAATAGCGACCAGTCAGCATGGCATTTCAAACTATTGAAGTCATTGCCAAACCAAAATCATTCAGTGGAGTGACCTAATAAACAATACAACTGACGTCAATTGACCATAAAGGTTTGTATTCTTTGAGTACCATTCGTAACACAAATATTCACTTTTCATTGTTATGTTTTAATATGTTACGTATGTATTTTATTCATGTCAGAAAATAGCTTATTGAGCTCTTTTTCTGGTTATCATGTACAGTCGAACCCCGTTGGTTCGAACTCGCAGGGACCGGCGAAAATACTTCGAGCGTCGTAAAGTTCGAGCCGAGCGGGATGGTTAACATTCAGTATAAAGAAATCGGTCCTCTAAATCAAGTTCGAGCCAACGAATAATTCGAGCCAAAGGAGTTCGAGCAAACGGGTTTCGACTGTACCAGACTTTTAATTAAGATTCTTGTATCTTGTATCATACATTCCGTTTACAAAGACGACGGTTACGCTAAACAACAAAATCGACATATCAATACTAACATAATGTGCGTAGCGTTAAGTGGACGTGTATCAATCAATCCACTGTGTCCACAGAACGTTTTTCACGCACGCGTATAAACCAATTTACTGCGTTTACAGATATTGATATATAAAAGTTGATTAGAGAAGATGGTCTGCCTTATTAGAACAGATATTAATTGCTTGAGTGATCAGATCAAAACGAACGATCGATTACGTATCCCCATTGTTTTAACCAGGAAGACTTGTACGTTGAAGACAACCAATCACATACCAAATATCGACGACTACTAGTAATATATCAGGGCCAAACACATAATTTTGTGCATTTCTTTCCTCTAATCCTTTTTCCTTTCCCCCTCTTATCATCCTTTCCCCTCTTATCATCCCACCGTATATTTCCTCTCCAACATTATGTCTTCCTTTTCACTATTATCTACCCGACCTATATTTTCCCTCTCCCGCATTTTGTAAATGTAATGCTCAAAATAAATAGCTATTAACATTTGTTTTTAAATTCATAACTTTGTCACATTACAAATGACAACAATGACAAAATATGCATCGTCTTTCCTTGCACAAAAGGGGCGTTTTTCTGCATTACGCGTTAGTTCTTTGCCCTTGTTCTCATCGAAGATATTATTGTGACTGGGATATTCTGCATTTAATTATTGATACAATTTTCTCGACATCATGGGAAAGTATATTGTTACAGGAGCGCTTTTTCTGTGTAAGTGGTTTGGTATTTGGTATATATCATATCACGCGTGGGAACATTCTTTGTTTTAACAATTTCTTTGATGTTTACTATCATGATCATGACAGTTCAAAGTCCGAACATTTTAAGGGCCGTCCACACTGTATTTCTTGTCTGAAGGACCAAAACATGAAGTGTTTAAAAAAAAATTATAAATTAGTTTTAAGGTTCAGTATTTAGCAAGCACAATACATTCATCCGTTGTAACATGTGAATGTGTATTTAGGAGTTGGGAAAATTATATGAGAGAAGACTTTCAATCAAAATGCATTTGCATTTTTTCGGTAATGTTTATATACCATATGCCAAATTAATAAAAAGTTAAAAACAAATGTGTCAAAAGAGTAAATACTACGCTATCAACAATATCGTGTGCTTTTATGGTGGTTGCAGTTATTTTAGGCAAGATATTTGCCTTTCTCTAACCAGGAAATGCATTAAATAAACTATTTTCGACTATTTTATGGAAATTATATAATCAAGAGTCCGCAAGACATGCATTGGGTAGTCTGAGGCATTTTGACATAAAATCATACATATACTGTGGCAACTTTTCTGGAAAAATACAAATGTATTTTTTATTTAAAAGCTGATAAAATAAAAGATGTATTTTTTACGCATGAAAATTAACTGTTCCTTAAAACACTGGACGTTCTAAACAACGTTTTACGCTTTAAAAACAAGAGCGGGAGGACGCTTGTCAGTGCTAGTCTGTTGTTTTCTCAGTCGGTCAAAGAGTATATCTCGAAGTCAGATGAATTCATAAAATAGTGAAATGTTTTACCAGCTATGACACTTGTTAGATAACATAAATAAAATAGTGAAATGTTTTACCAGCTATGACACTTGTTAGATAACATTCATAAAATAGTGAAATGTTTTACCAGCTATGACACTTGTTAGATAACATTAATAAAATAGTGAAATGTTTTACCAGCTATGACACTTGTTAGATAACATTAATAAAATAGTGAAATGTTTTACCAGGTATGAAACTTGATAGATAACATTAATAAAATAGTGAAATGTTTTACCAGCTATGACACTTGTTAGATAACATTAATAAAATAGTGAAATGTTTTACCAGGTATGAAACTTGATAGATAACATTCATAAAATAGTGAAATGTTTTACCAGCTATGACACTTGTTAGATAACATTCATAAAATAGTGAAATGTTTTACCAGCTATGAAACTTGATAGATAACATTCGATAGATAACATTCATAAAATAGTGAAATGTTTTACCAGCTATGAAACTTGATAGATAACATTCATAAAATAGTGAAATGTTTTACCAGCTATGAAACTTGATAGATAACATTCATAAAATAGTGAAATGTTTTACCAGCTATGAAACTTGTTAGATAAATTCATATAAAAGTGAAATGTTTTACCAGGTATGAAACTTGTTGAAACATTCATACTACAGCGTCATTGTAAGCATGTGTGACAAGTTTCATGTCATTTTCCTGAACGGATATTAACGGCTATGTCCAAAGGTAAAAGTGTTTTCAAAACGCCGACGTCGATGATGACCTCGTCTTCACGTTGACAAAATATGTTTTTGTTCAACACCATGAATTTCATTAAAAAACAAAAAAAGTATAATTCCATACTTATTATACAGTCTTAGTAGTATCTTCTTAATAAAAACAACAACATTTCCATTTAAAATATGAGCGATATTTTTGCGCTTTTTTACCTAGGGATTTTGTGAACACGTAGCTTTTAATTGAAAACCCCATTAAAGCTACACTTTCAAAGATTTAACGTTTTGACATTTTTTGTCTTGGAACGAGCCAACAAAAATTAGATTGAATGAGCCAATTTTTGCGTAAATATCTGCAAACCAGTGATATAAGACTGCTGACAAATGATCAGATCACAGATTTTCATATTCCTGTTAGAAAAATAATGTTTTATGCTTTAAACGGTTACTAATGGTTTAAGAAAAATGCATAAAACATATATTTGAACTTAAATATGAAAATCTGCGATCTGAACTTTGTCACCATTCTAATCACACTGGTTACCATGCATAAATTTGCTCGTTCCAAGACAAAAAAAGTTGTCAAAACGTTAAATCTGTGAGAGTGCAGCTTTAAAAATAACTTTAAATTTCTAAGTGGCATGCGATTGTCTTATTTTGTTCACCTTGGCAAACATGTTTATTGCTTGTGACCCCATGCACTAAAACTAGTTTCAAACCAATTTTTACCGATATAGATGTGCTGATGATGATAATTCCATTGGCACGATTGGGAACGGTGGCGGCGTCAACAACAGCTGCAACAGCCGCAGCAGCTGCAACAACAACCACCAATAGTGCAAGTACGACAACCCAGGAGAGTGTAAGATGTTTTGTCATTTCTAAAACCTTTGTAAAAACTTTTTAACACGGAAATATATTAAGCTAACGAGCATTGTTACAAACCTAAATTCGAATCAATCGCTATTATTATAATGTTCCATTTTTCTTATTTCAGGGGAGTGCAGGCCAAGGAATAACATTCGGATCTTCCGTGATTGTTACCTCCCTTATTTGTGTATCACTATTTTTATAAGACAGTGTTGTATTTGGTTGCATTTCCTTTATTTAATATTTGAACTTAAACTACAATCTTTTATGTTGTGTTGGCCATGCACATATTAACAGAAATAGATACGACGTATCCGTGAACCTGTACATGAAGCAGATTTCGAGAGTTCTCTTTTAACTCGCTCTTATCGCATTTATTCAATACATTTGGAACCCCTCGGCCATTTTTATCGAAAACAACCTCGGATGTATGCCGGTACATCAGTTGAAGTAGTTCGTACTTTTTTGAATTATAGCATTAATTAAATGGAGTGTTTTAGTGATGTATTTATTGATCTAATTTTAAATTGATTGCCACTGAAGTGCATTATTGTAAACGTAATTTAAATCCCAAGAGTTAAGTCATAAAATTTAACTACTAAATAAAATTACTACGCGACCTACTTGCAGCGGACTTAAACGTACCACTTTTGAGTATGTAAACCGTCCAAATACATCCCATTCGGAGCTCCTCGGCCATTTTTTCAAAAACAACCTCGGATGTATGCCGGTATATCTGTTGAAGTAGTCCGTATTTTTTTTGTCCGGATGTATGCAGGTATATCTGTTGAAGTAGTCCGTATTTTTTTTAATAAAAGCATTAATTAAATGTAGTGTTTAAGAGTTGTATTCATTGCTCTCAGTTTAAATTGATTGCCAGTGAAGTGTATTATTGCAAACATAATTACGATTCCCAAGAGTTAAGTCATAAATTTTAACTACTAAATAAGATTACTATGCGATCTATTTGCAGCGGACTTAAACGTATCACTTTTTAAGTATGTAAACCGTCCATATACATCCGAGGTTGTTTTTGAAAAAATGGCCGAGGAGTTCCGAATGAATACATCCATGTTTTCGATAAAAATGGCCGCGGAGTTCCGAATGAATTCAATACTATAATTATTCGACATTCGGAACTCCTTGTCCATTTGCTTTCAATAAAAATAGCCCAAGAGTTCCAAATGTTTTTTTTTAAATAATAATGTAAACATAACTTGATGACGTAGTGCACACAAACACTTTTACACATACAAGTTTCCGTACACCAATTATTGCCTGTATAAAAAGCGTTTCAAAACCCCTATATACTATTAACTCATTTCTGAAGCGGAGCCTCGTTTTTGTGTTTTCTTCCTGTTTGGTTCATCTTAAGCTGTACGTAGAAATAAAACCAAGGTCATGCGAAATGTTTTTTTCTTGAACAACTACAAGATCCAGGGCCTATCATCCAGAATAAACGTTAGAGGGAAACTATTTTGGACTAAAATTGTAAAAGAGTATCCCTTAACCCCCTGCCAACTAAATTTCAGTTCGGGGGCTGGAGAATTGCAAGTCAAAAGCTTACGCGCCATAAATAACGCCACCTCTTACGTCAAACCCCGGATACGCCCCGGTTTGCACTAACATCTGTCAAAGAACGTGACAAATGCCCCCGATTAGTCATTGTTGGATGAATGAATAGTCATTAGTATATAACATGTGAATAAAACGTTTGGTAAAATGCCAGCCATTTTAAAATGGGATTCCAAGTGGTGCTTAGATAAGACATTTAGTTAAACATTGACCACTTAAAGCTGCACCCTCACAGATTTACCGTTTTGACAACTTATTTTTTTTGTCTTGGAATGAACCAATTTTTGCGTTAATATCACAGTTTTCCATATGTCCGTTCGAGAATTAATGTTTTATGGCTAAATGCGTTACTAACGGTTCAAGAATACATAAGTCATTATTTTTTTTGCACTTAACTATGAAAATCTGCGATCTGATATTTTATCAGCAGTCTTTTATCACTGTTTTCCATGCATTTTCGCATAAATTGAGTTTTTGGCAAAACGTTCATTCTGTGAGAGTGCAGCTTTAATACGACCTTGATCTTTTAAATGAGAGAACAAATGTCACGTGTGGCAAACCTTCCAATAAAGCAGGCAATTATGTTATATTTATTTTTAATAAAAGATTCACTCTCACTCCCAAATAAGATGTACCACAATCAATACAATTGTTTTAATTTATCCAAAAGGATAAATGCATATCGAAAACAGTGGTTCTTATGAAGGATACTGTATTTAATTTAAAAGAAAGGTGCAGAAAACATGGTATTTCTACCTTATGAGACGATAGTTGATCACTGTAAATCTTTTAGGACCCACCAGTCATTTAATAGTTGTGCGTTTTCAGCTATTAAATACACGGTTACAATTTTGTTATTAGTAATTAATATTTTCCATAAATGCATTATTTAGTAAGTAGTTAAATGTTTATTACTCAAAATTGATGTTTGTTATACATGTGTATGTATTGATTTAGAGTAAGAGTGTCACTTTAATATATTAAAGCTGCACTCTCACATATTGAACGTTTTGACAACTTTTTTGTCTTGGAACCAGCCATTTTTTGCAAAAATCCATGGAAACCAGTTATATAAGACTGCAGACAAATCATTAGATCGCAGATTTTTGTATCTAAGTTAAAAAATGATGTTTTATGCATTTTTCTTAAACCGTTAGTTTTCGTTTTCGAACGGAAATATGTAAATGTACGATCTAATTTTTTGTCAGCAATCTTTTATCATTGTTTTGCTGATATTTACGCAAAAATTTGCTCTTTCCAAGACAAAAAATAAAAAAATGGTCAATCTGTGAGAGTTCAGCTTTAAATAAATACTTTCTTTTTTTTTGGAATTGGCAAACATAAACAAAGGAATAAATGCGGTAATATTTGCCCCCTTTTTCGGATTTCAAACTTTGCAAAGGTAAATAAATGTTTTTGGATGCAATCTGAAGAATAGAACTTAAAATGCAATATAAATTACAGCCTGGACATGACCTACTATACTGTATGTGCATATATGCAGCAATCCATTATGATTAACATTTTAGTGCGACATTGACCTTAAATGAAGTGACGTTTGTCCTGCGCACGAAATATCGCCTTGCGTGCCAACCACATGAGACATGTAGGTTGATTTTACCTCGTCCATGACAAATTTAATTTAGTATAGGCCTAACAATTACATTTGGTTCGGGTTACCCGACCCTACCTACGAAATAGGCGCCGACCCTACCGTTTTTAATAATCAGTTGATAATTGATATGTATTTAGTTTAAACAGTATTGATTTCAAATTTACATATACAATGTATTTTAACAACAATACAACTAATAAGGATTGGAAAACAGGTTACTAAAAGCTTATGTTAATTCCTTTCCTACGTATGTATTTATTTCTTATTTATTATTCATTTTTTAAGTGTGTGTTTTAATATGTTGCCAACTTTAAAGCTTTATACATTACTTCAATACTCCAATAATGACAATAACGTTACTATATAAAGCGTAATAAAGGATTGAAAATAAAAAGCCAACCTACCCTAGCTGTTTTCGAAAAAGATGTTACCCTAACTGAATCATTATTTTTTGGCTTTACTCAATGATCGACGTTTGCTGGGTACTAGCTTGCCCTCTCCAGTATATAACAACGCCATTTTTAAAAAATAAGCTCACCTGGAACACTCGCATCTTCCTTAGAAATAACCGCAAGACCAACTACACCAGGTCGTTTAACCACTAGTGTCCAAACAGCAATTGCACCAAATGTTAATACAATTAGCATGAGCGCAACAACAACAACACCTGCCGGAACCAACTCCCCTACATCAGAGACCGCTTCAAAAGTACAACAAACTCGACTACAGAATCATTCAATGCTAACGCTAGTTTAACCACCTCTTTGAAGTTTTTACTTGGTTCCACTAGTCCATCATTTGAGCACCTCGATATAGAATACGTTCCACGTATATATGGAATACGTTCAACATATATATGGTATACGTTCTACATATATATGGTATACGTTCTACATATATATGGTAGACGTTCTACATATATATGGTAGACGTTCTACATATATATGGTATACGTTCTACATATATATGGTAGACGTTCTACATATATATATGGTATACGTTCTACATATATGTGGTATACGTTCTACATATATATGGTATACGTTCTACATATATGTGGTATACGTTCTACATATATATGGTATACGTTCTACATATATATGGTATACGTTCTACATATATGTGGTATACGTTCTACATATATATGGTATACGTTCTACATATATGTGGTAGACGTTCTACATATATATGGTATACGTTCTACATATATGGTATACGTTCTACATATATATGGTATACGTTCTACATATATATGGTATACGTTCTACATATATATGGTATACGTTCTACATATATGTGGTATACGTTCTACATATATATGGTATACGTTCTACATATATGTGGTATACATTCTACATATATATGGTATACGTTCTACATATATGTGGTATACGTTCTACATATATATATGGTATACGTTCAACATATATGGTATACGTTCTACATATATGTGGTATACGTTCAACATACAAATATATGGTATACGTTCTACATATATATATATGGTATACGTTCTACATACATATATATGGTATACGTTCTACATATATATGGTATACGTTCTACATATATATGGTATACGTTCTACATATATGGTATACGTGTATATATATATATATATATATATATATATATATATATATATATATATATATATATATATATATATATATATATATATATATATATATATATATATATATATATATATATATATATATATATATATATATATATATATAGTTTTAAAACCTCTAAAATATTGGGGCCCTGTTTATATTTACACCCGAATTATTGGGTCCACGGTGTATTTATTGGGGCATACCTCAATATTGGGTCAAAGACCCAACATATAAGGACCCAACATAATTGTTTGTTTTAAATGTATCTGCAGGGTCAAATACGTGATTGCAACCTGTATTCCTAAACACATTTATTGGGTCGCAATTTCACTGTTGGGTCGCCAAATATACACGCACCGTGTTTCGTGTATATTTGTATATTATATTATATATTTTGACCCAATATTGCAATATATTGGGACATCACAATAAAGTGGAAAAGCTATCGTTATTGGTATATGTTATACTTATTTTTTTCCATACACAGTAACAACAAACCTTAACGTAGCAATATAACACCTTAACCGTTTAGTTGATGTACTATTATATAGATGATGACATCATTTTCTATAAATAATTCAATTTTTTTTTTTGCTTGTGAATAGCTTTAAAAATATGATGTAAAATGGAGAATTTGCTCCTTAGGAGCAAAGTTTCCATGTTTCATCGTGTTTTTAAATATCACATTCTACATTCTCTAGATGCGTTAGAATGTGTCTCTATCAGTTATTGGGTAGATGTGAACATTAACATGTAACTCAAAATAATTTAATTCATAGAATAACTCCTATGTCAGCCAGTATAGATCCCAGGAAAAAAAATCAGGCATTCTAGTGCAAGAAAACTTTCTAAATATTACTTTCTATGAAGTTTAATGCTCCTTCCCTAAAAATCTGTTTCTTAAATGCTAAATAATGGTTTATTTTTTTTATTTCTTTCCTGTACATCATCGTATCACTTCATAAGCATACAACTTGAATCCAAATGAGACGCCGAGTAATTGGACGTCCCATTCGGATCCAAGCTGGTTGACATTCTGATATGAGTTAACAATCAACATACAATAGGGGAGTGGGTACACTGACGAGCAATGAAAATGCAACAAGTATTTTTGAGTGTAACTACAAAACGTGCATTTTCGTAGACAACAGACCAAGACATATTTCATATTAGTTACCTATGCTACTCCCTGAAATGGGTTTTGTTTTCTGAAATCAACCATGACTGACTACGGCCGGACTTCTGGCGTATTCAACGTCCGCGACGCGCACGCTTTCTTAGCGACGTTTTTAAAATTCGTTTTTACTTTTATTGCACGTGTGCGTTGATTTACTTTATGAAAATCACCTGAAATAGCAAATCTCTAAGAAATAGGCAATGACACGATAAAACAATCGAAAAGTCAGTCTTCAAATTGAACGGTATAACGTCACGGGCTCCGTTTCAGACTGTCCATGACAAGGTACACAGCGTGCAACGCCGTCAAGACAGAATGTCTACCAACGTTAACGTAATCGATTCCTTGCAGCCCAATCGACGACAGAAGACTTGGTCAGGACACGGTGGTAAACCAAAACATTGGAAACTGTGTCAAGAAGACTTAGGGACTACGGTGGAAGTTGTCATCGGCTTTGCAAATTGTCGTGTTGCGCCGTAGCCATCGTATTGAAGTTACAGTCAGCTTGACACAGGCGTGGTAACTGTGTTGCTCTGGGTACCACATCTTGCACACCCGTCTCTCAGGCAATGCCTTGTTTAAATTTTCTTTTTCTGCAGGCATTAAATCTTAACACTTTGCTAGATGAAATGACGACCTTAAGAGATGTGTATATGTTTGCATTCAAAAGATATTGAAGCATATATTCTTTGTTGCGTTTTTATTGCTCGTCAGTGTATAATCCGAAAGCAGACGAAGACAACCAAAAATAACACATAGGCAAAGCAAGTTTGTCGTCACTAAGTATTATCTAACAACTGTCAACAAGTGTGTATGTGTTTAAATTTTCCAAACACTGCTGTCTGGTTGTGAAAGATGTTTGTAAAGCACTGACAAATCCTGACGAGTCCTGACTAGCAATTGTGTATAATTAATCAGAGCTTAAGATAAGGTGTGTATTGCATGTTCTAAAATATCCATTTCTCAATCTATTCCTATGTTTGACCACTTATTAGAATCGCAACCGGATGTTTGGATTCCTAGAACAGGGGGAATGTCTAATATATGGGCATCGCAGATACGGCCACAGTACCACTTCCGGGTTTAATCAGCGTGTTTCCTGGTAGTATCGTGTCAGTGTTACGAAAGCTTTCCATTTTATTAAATCATATTTTAAAGTATTTCAAAACTGGATAAAAATATCTCGAGAACATTTCAAGGATACACCCACTCTTATCCAGAAGCAGTTTTAGCCACTTGTGCCTATTTTATAACAACATGCTGTCGCATTTATAATTCCACAAAGATGTAACGCCCTCGCATTTTTGACGGAGTAACATTTTTGTGGACTTAAGGTGACGATGTGACATGATGTGAAAATTTCATTAGCACCTTTCTCAACCATTTACCTGTTTATCACGTGTTTTCACGCCCTTGCAAACAGAGTAGACCCAGATCAGGCAGCTCCTAAAGATCTGGGTCTGCTCTGCTTGTTTCACTCAGGGGTGACAAAATTCCAGAATTCCGGATTTTGGGCAAGTGTCCAAAAAAAATAAAAAAAATGTTTTGGACACTTGCCCACTCATTCTCAATATGTTTCTAAAACACATTAAGAATTAGTGGGCAAGTGTCAAAAACAAATTATGTTTTTTTCTCAGCTCAAATACAGTTTTCACATAAGCTTGAGTCGGATATTGTTTATGAAATTTAGACCAGGTCTCTTATTCTTGCATGCTCAGACTTCACCCTTCCTCCACACAAGCACAGTGCACCTATTGAAACCTTTGAAACTTAAAGTGGTTGAAAATTTAAATGAAATTAGAGTATGTGCTCCTATAGAGCAAAATGCTCCATTTCCCATGATATTTTTAAAGGTATTCAGACCATCATTTTTTTCAAGTTCATTTTGTGCTCTTTTTTTTAACTTCATTTTCTATAAATTTGTAAACAATACAAATTTATAGAAAATGAAGTGATGATCTAAAATTAATGTATGAAGTAAATAGGACTGCAACGGTTCACCGAAGTTCGGTTATTTTCGATTCTTTTTTCTCGGTTCGATTTTCGGTTTGGCGCCGCAAAATTTCGGTTCGGTGCGTCAATTTACGGCCATGACGGCCCATTAGACTATACCGCTTATTTGGACCAATCAGCTTGCCGATAATATTCTGCCTACCGTTGTTAGGTAAAAATGTCTGAATTGTGCGATCCACTAGCTGCTTTAAAATCGGCACTTTGGAAGCATTTCGGCTTCTTCAAGAAGGCTTGCAGCATAACTTGATAGTTGATACAGTTGACAGATGTATATATTAGTCTTATTAGATGAATATTGGCAAGTAAATGAGTTGTTTTAAAGTGTTTCTATAATTATCTTGTGTTCCCTATTTCCGAACCGAATAATCGATAACCGAGAGGGTAATAATCGAAACTGAACCGAACCGAGAAGTACCTGTATTGTTGCAGGCCTAGGAGTAAAGTGTTAAGACTTTGGAATAGTCTTGTGTGAATGGAGAAAACGTTCGAACAGAAGCTGATAATCATTATCAGCTTCTACCAAAATGGTTATTTCATTCATTTGATTGAAAAGTCCCAACTGTGAACTGAATACATAACACTTGACAGTTCAAAAGGTAGCAGGAGATTGCATTTTGAGTCTTGATTTCCATTTAAACCCAGGAGCTTTCGGGGGCTTTGCCCCCTGGCACCCCTGTTCACTAAACAATGTAGTTTGAACTTCAGACCAAGGCTTGTAAGACAATTAACTCTCAAACCAGGACTGGTGGGACATTTTAATCTTAGACCTGGACTAATGAGGCAGCAGGCAGTGCAGTGCTGACCAGATGGAAACAGTTGACCCAACAATGTTATATATATTACTTGCAAAACCCTTAGAATTGTTGGGTCATAAATTTTCTCGCAAAACCTGGTGAAAGTGATGATATATAGTAGACAAAATTGGCTAGGGGCCCAAAAAGAGTCCCTTTAAGCCAAAACAAAAGTGACAGTTAATATGGTTCCGAATTAACCAACAATGTTGCCTAGATGCCCCTTAAGGTTACCTTTAGAGCTAAGAAAGCTACAAGCTGTAATGGAGATCAGTGATCCAACAACATATTATACATGCATACCTGTTGGGTCATAAATTGTTTTCATACAAGTCCTGTTCCCATAGAGACCATGACCATTGAGACAGTTTACTCACAGGCCAAGACTAGTGAGACAGTTTAATCTCAGACCAAGACTAGTGAAGTATCAGGCAGTGCTAACCAAATGGAATTGACACAACAATGTAATATATACTACTTACAAAACCCTAAGAACTGTTGGGTCATTAATTTTTTTGCAAAACCTGATGAAAATGATCATATATAGTAGACAAAATTGGATAGGAACTCTTTTGAATCCCTTTAAGCCAAAACAAAAGTGACAGTTTTGGTCAGACCTCGGGCCAAAAACTTGCTCAGGATGTTTTTCTTGATGATGTCTTGATCGAGTTCAGTCATGGATGGGGCAAGGTCAAAAAATAGGTCAGTAGGTCAAATCTTCGAAAAATCCTGTTTACCCTGTAGGAGCCCCATTTTTTGCCCAATCTTTCTGAAATTCAGTCAGAATATTTGTTTGATGATATCTCAATCGAGTTTGACCATGGGTTGGGCCAGGTCAAAAAGTAGGTCAGTAGGTCAAATCTTTGAAAAATCCTATTTAGGCTTTAAGGGCCACATTTTTTACCCAATCTTCCTGAAACTAGCTCAGGATTATTTCTTGATAATATCTTGATCAAGTTCAATCAAGGGTGGGGCCAGGTCATAAAGTAGGTCAGTAAGTTAAATCTTAAAAAATCACAAACCTTCACCTTTGACATTAGTGCGTAAATGGGCACTCCCAACCCCTATTGCATGCACAATTGTGAAAAAGTGCCTTCATGCTAGACCCAGTCCTTTTGGGGCATGTGTCATGTGACTGTGACAGCTCTTGTTAATCATTTCTTTTTATATGCCCAAAGAAACTTTGGTTGTATTTTGTTATGGCGCATCTTCCGCTTGTCCATCCCTCTGTCTGTTTGTCTGTCAGCCATTCTTGTTCGCTCAATAACTTTAATACTATTCAGCTTAGGGCAAGCATGGATTAAAAATTTATGACCCAACAATTCTTAGGGTTTTGCAAGTTATATATATATTACATTGTTGGGTTAATTTTTTTATGACCCAACAATTATTCAGAGTTCTCATGGAATATATAAAAAAATGTATAATACATTGTCTTTTTGTCTGTTAGCCATTCTTGTCCGCTCAATAACTTTAATACTATTCAGCTTAGGGCAACCATGGATTAAAAAATTATGACCCAACAATTCTTGGAGTTTTGCAAGTTATATATATATTACATTGTTGGGTCAATTGTTTTATGACCCAACAATTATTCAGAGTTCTCATGGAATATATAAAAAAATGTATAATACATTGTTGGGTCACCAATCTCAAATACTACCAGTAGCTATCTTTAATTTGAAGGTTATGTTATCGGGCACCAAGGCAACACTTAATTAGGGACCAAATCAATGTCAATGTCACAGTTATCTGATATATAGAATGCCTGTGCACTCAAACATTTCTGCTCAACACCGTAACTTGAATAACTCGATCAATAGGTCATCGCCACCGTGATCTTTAATCTAGTCAGTACCATTAATTGAAACGCATTCAGCTAAGGACTACCTTATGTGGTGTTATAGATGATCATGGTCTGTAGTTGATGCTTATTTTTATACCCCCAGAAACCAAGCTCGAGAAGGGGTATATAGGAGTTGGCATTGTCGTTGTTGTCGTCATTGTCATGGTTGGTGTAGGCATGAAAAACTTTAACCTTGGCTATAACTTCTTTGTTCTTGAAGCTACTGCAATGAAACTTCACACAGCTGTTTACAATCACAAGGGCTTTAATCTGACCAAGAGCCATAACTCTGTGATGCTTTGTTGTCAGAATTATGTTTATGGTCTTGGGAAATAATAGACGAGAGTTGACCTCCATGCACGGGACTTATAGTTTTGAATTGTCTCTTCAAGACGATTATTGAGTAATAGCCCATAATAACAAAACCTTGTTGTGTCAGGAGCTGGGGCAGAAGTACTGATGGTTCTAGGGTTTTTGTGTCACCTGCTGTAGGCAGAAGGTGACACTAAACGATCACTTCTCTGGCGTCTGTCTTAGTCCGTCTGTCCAGCCGTCTGTCCGTCCATCTGTCTGTCCGTCACACTTTTCATGTCACGCGTTTTAGCTCACCTGAGCAAAGCTCAGGATGAGCTACTGTGATCGCTCGAGGCATCCAATAAATCGACTATTATTCTTTTGATATAATTAGAAATAATATAAATGATAATATAAATATAAGAAATGAACGCCTACTCGCTACATTTCAACGGGTATATGAATACAACAGGTCGCATGCATAGTTAATGTAAACCCCTTCGGGGTTTACGAACTCTGCACGCAACCTGTTGTATTCATATACCCGAGAACAGACGCGAGAAGGCGTTCATTTCTTAATTGAAATTAAGTTTTAAATTTTATTCATAATTACACCTGTAATAGCCTATAGGACTTATTCTTTTTGGCTGAAATCTGTTAAGGTTTTGGGGTTAGTGTTGTAATGCACTGTTGCTCCATGAAATAATATTTGCCCTAGGAAGCTTATATGTGACGTCGTTTGAAAAAATGGGACCAATTGCGGGACAAAAAATGCAAACTTAGATCAGACGCCGCTCATTCTGCGCGACGTCTGATCAAAGTCTGCACTTTTTGTCACCCATAGACGTGTAGAGAAAACATTTTCTCTCTGTGTGTGTGAAGATTAAACTAAAAAATAACGACACATGTGTGAAAACAGCTGATATATAATGTCACCATGTTTTCCGCAATTGGTCCCATTTTCTCAGACGACGTCACATATTTGAAATGGAAGTGCCCTGTATGCTGAACATAGATTCTGCATAGATACTGTTTCAAACAATTGATAATTTTAGTCAAATTTCACAGGATTTGAACTGAGTCATTTTTAGTTTAAATCTGATTGATAGTTGAAATATTTGCTGTAGGGAGCTTATATTTGAAATGGAGATGCAATGGAAGGCTGAATATAGATACTTCATAATTAAAGATGATGAAAATATGTTTTATCCAAATTTTAACCCTTTACCTGTTTAATGTTCATGTAAAAAAAACTCTGCCTACTATGCATATATTATTAGATCATTTTCATAGTTTGTGAATTATACTTGTAATTTGTAGAACAATATCCAGACTACAATATTTTATGTTGCAAACAGAGCAGTGTAGTGGACATGATATTTATTATCATATGTTAATATAATAAACACCATGTCCACTACAGACCATAGTTATCTCCCCTTGATGTGTTAAAGTAGGCAAAATAAGCCCTGTCCGGGATTCTTCTTTGTTATTATTCAACAAATCTTTATCAAACTTTCAGAAATTAATGGCCATGCTGTAAACTTTCGCCTCTGTGAATTTGGTACGGGTCACATGACCCTGACCAGAGTTATCTCCCCTTGATGTGTTAAAGTAGGCAAAATTAGCTTTGTCCGGCCTAACTCCAGGGCAAAAAACCTAGACATGGAGGGGATGTACTTATTTCAAACAGTTAGCTCTAGACGCTTTGCTCTTTGTTACTTTTTGTTGTATAAATGGTACAACATGTATTTTTATGCACCCTCTCTTAAAAAAGGGGGGGGGGGCATATAGATTTGCCTTTGTCCGTCCGTCTGTCTGTCTGTCTGTCTGTCATTCCGTCTGTCTGTACGTTCCGAAAAGTTTGTGTCGCGTGTATCTCAAAAACCGTTAGTAGTTCAGACTTGAAACTTCATGGATGTAATACTCTGGGTGGGAACTTGCGCACCTGGGTATTTTCATCCGGCCAAAATTGATATTTACGGAGTTATGGGCCTTGATTTTGTGAAAAAATGGCATTTTTAGTTTGTGTCATCTGTAACTCTAAAAGCCTTTGTAGTGCAGACTTGAACTTCATGGATGTATTACTCAGGGTGTGAACTTGTGCACCTGGGTATTTTCATCCGGCCAAAATTTATATTTACGGAGTTTTGGGCCTTGATTTAGTGAAAAAACGGCATTTTTAGTTTGTGTCATCCGTAACTCTAAAAGTATTTGTAGTACAGACTTGAAATTTCATGGATGTATTATTCAGGGTATGAACTTGTGCACCTGGGTATTTATCCGGCCAAAATTTATATTTACGGAGTTATGGGCCTTGATTTAGTGAAAAAGCGGCATTTTTAGTTTGTGTCGTCCATAACTCTAAAAGCGTTTGTAGTAGTGACTTAAAACTGCATGGATGTATTATTTAGGGTGTCAATTTGTGCACCTGAGTATTTTTAGCCAGCTAAAATGTATTTTTACGGAGTTATGGGCCTTGATTTAGTGAAAAATCTGCATTTTTGACAAAGCACTAGTGGGGGCATCTGTGTCCTATGGACACGTTTTCTAGTTCATAAAAGAGTTCTTTAAGAATAAAAGTTAAAATGAAATTTTAGCTTTGTCTGATTTATTCCCAAATCATTTGAATTTTATGTATTATTAACTTGGAGGTGTGTTTCTTGAGGCTAGGAAATCCAGTCCCTACCTAGGTTTACAGACCGCTTAAAACTAGCACCTAGGTTTGGAAAGGTTGGGGAATAATCTTTCGTAGGCAAGCAAGGTCATTTTGCTAAAAGCTAGATCGTTTCTTTTTAAGCAAGATTAAAATCTACCTCTGACTTCCTCTTACTTTGAGAGTCTAGCTGAAGGAAACGCACATCTGATGACTTTAAAAAGTAGGACCCATGCAAACATTTTTGGACTGATTTTTCAACGAAAAAAATCGTCTATTAAAATAGTGATGTCCGGGCGGGCGGGCGTCCGCACAGGACCACCTTTTGGTAAAAGTGCTATAATTATTTTATCCTTCAATGGATTGCTTCCATATTTGGACAGTTGCTTCATTGGATAGTCCCTTTCATGTGACATTGACCTTGACCTACTTTTTGCCCCGGAAAATCCGTCCATAATGCGTTTCTCGATTTTATTTTTTTAGCTCACCTGAGCACAGCTCGGGGTGAGCTTTTGTGAACGAGCGTGGTCAACAATTTGCTAATAACCTAATAACCACTTTATAGGCCAGAATTTAGAACCTTGTGTCGCCAAACTTGCTCATAATGTTTTCTATTGATAATATCTCGACCGGAAGCTTTTTTTTTCTTCACTATTAGATCTATTTAGACAAATAATTGATATTTTGTTCCATGTTTAGGTCAATTATTTCAGGGTGACATGGCTTACGAGCATGTGCAAATAAACAAACTAGCTATAGCTTAGGTGGCCGAACTTACGTACTTCAAGGGGCTAGCTCACGTAAGAAGACTTTAAAAATTCCAATCATAGTCACACGGCCTGTAAACGTGGGCGCCACCTCTTTTTATGCCCCCAGAATCTGTGATTCGGGGGCATATAGGTTTTGCCCTGTCTGTCTGTTTGTCTGTCTGTGTCACGAAAACTTAACCTTGGCTATAACTTTTCAACCATTGGTCATAGAGCTTTCATACTTGGCATGTGTCTTCCTTGTGACAAGAGCTTTCCAGCTGTGCAAGATTTGTAACTCTGTCTGCAATATTTAAGGAGTTATGCCCCTTTAACCGAAAACTTAACCTTGGCTATAACTTTTCAACCATTGATCATAGAGCTTTAATACTTGGCATGTGTCTTCCTTGTGACGAGCTTTCCAGCTGTGCAAGGTTTGTAACTCTGTTTGCAATTTTGATGGAGTTATGCTCCTTTGAAATTTTGAGTTTTTTTACAAAAGTGCCGCCTGGGGGGCATTCGTGTTTCACAAACACATTTTTCTTGTTTTTAGATGCATTGAAAATGCCCCTATGCAACTTCACAGATACCAAGACATATTGCCACAATTTCCTAGATTGAAGCAGTTTGGATTAAGCAGACGATAATTTTATCGGCGGGTTCAGGGTTAAACTATCGTAAGCAAAATTATGTGTGGCCGCAGCCTCTTAATATAGCGACAAAAACATTTGACGTCATCTGCGAAAAGGACCTTATTGCGGAACAAACCATGACGTACGTCATAAAGCAGCTGCTTTCACACGTTTATGTTGATATTTATAGTTTATACTGCACACAGAGTGATAAAATGTTTTTCTACTAGACTATACAGTCCTATGTGACAAAAAGTGCAGGCTTTGATCAGCCGCCGGGCAGAACGAGGCGTCTGGTCAAATCTTGCACATTGTGTCCCTCCATAAGGTCCTTTTCCCACACAACGTCATTTTTCAGCCGTTTTAGATCTGCAGTCCTGTGCTTTTCAGCTTATTGTAGAGCTAAGCCATTAAAATGTTTAGTGTCCTGAAAAAAAATGAAACTGCGTAGACGGTCAGTGTGACACGTGCTCGCTTAGCCCATTCAGCCCTAGCGACGAGTTTCAGCGTCCTTTGCAAAAACGTGTAAACCAGATCAGAGGGCTCCTGATGGAGCCCTCTGATCAGGGTTTCACTTTTTGTAAAAAAATTAGATTTATTCATATTTTTTTCTCAAAAAAATCCCCCAAAATCTCAGACTGAATTTGTCTTTATAGATCGCATGGAAAAGTCCATTTTAAGGCTAATGCTCAAGGAACTATCTGCACTTTTGTATTAACGCACTTATGCCTAAAGTCGACAAAAGTAGACATAGGCAAATGGTGTAGACCCAGATAAGCGGACTATGTTTGCTCAACCTGAAATTTCCAAAAAAATCAAAAATCTTAACACTTTGGAAAGTTTGTCCTTATTGTATCAAAATAGACTGTTCCGTGGAATAAATTGGAAAATCCCACTATTAATTCAGGCATGAATAGTAGTGATGTACTGATTAATCAGAAAGTCAACGAATCGTTGACGAGTAGCCCTCTGACTTGACGATGACGGCCGCAAATATTCGTTGACGAAATTTGCCCAAACCCGAAAATGCTTCATTAGTACTGTAGAAGGCATGCGTCTTTGCCTTCGAAAAAATACTGCACTTTTATCACTAGTTTTTAATTGAAAGAAAGTATTTTTCTATAAGTTCTCTATATCCTCCTATATACCCCCAACTTTTGTGTCGGGGGATAACAATACTGTATCAAGCATCAAAGAGTATTATAGTAGTCATTTAACCTTTACAACATTAGTTCTAATGAAGTTTTGCAACTTTTCTCACAAACATTAATACTGTCCCTTTTAGTTGACTTTAGTCGATTAATCGTCAACTTTGACCACTGATTAATCGACGAACTTTTTGGGGGGCTGATTACAATCACTAATGAATAGGTTAAGTGATTACCGAATTATTTTTTTAAAATGGTTCTTTCATATTTTACCTCATTCTAACTGCAAGTTCACGATTATACTAGCAAATGTTACTACCGCTGTTATGATATACCACTATACCGGTATATCGAGGGGTTGCTGCCAGAAGCACATAGCTCCTTCTGGCAGTAATCCCTCGATATCATTCGATGTAATTTACACAGGTTCTTAAGACCTCCAAACTGTGTGCAAGAATAGCGGTCCATTCAAGACCTAGGGACTGTTACAGAGGGACTTCGAAATTTCCTTAACATTGAGTTAATGTTTCGTTAATGTTTGCTGGTAAATAATGGTTACAGTAGTGAACTTGATTAAATTGACAACTCTTCCGGTTCCGGTTTGGTATTACTGATTGAATTATGGGATGTGTCAATTCTTATGCAAAATAGTTTGGATGCTGGGACTCTCACAGCTGGCGGTGTCTCACAAAGTTTCCATCTGTAGGTATTTGCAACGCTCAAATACATGTATAATGGCCACAAAATGTTTGAAAACGCTGGATTTTCTTAGTTTGTTAAAGCTTTTAATGGCATCATTGATTAAAAGGTTAAATACTGTGGTACACGTATTAAGGTTAGGTGTTGATAATTATGACAAAAAGTTATGTTTATTGTTTAGCGATTTATTAACACAACGAGCTTCATTAATACTAACCCTATCCAATACAGTAACAATTATTAACGTATAAAACATGATAAAAAGTATACATAATTCGAATTATCTGCACTGATTAACCCAATCATCCAAATTGGTAGAGCTGTTACGAGTATCCGAGTACTCGGATATCCGTGAATCAGGCCTAAAAATCGTGTACGGATATTCGTCATTGCCGAGACCGGTGGATCGCAATCTTTTGCACATTATATAAGTTATACAAAGTATAACGTTTTTGTTCATTATCTTGCCATTTTAAACTGTTCATTTCTGAACAGAAAGTAAAGAATCAATCTATAGGTAGCAACGAACCTTTGTCATTATATAAGATTCGATGATATTCTTGTATGAATTTTCAAAACACAAAAACATGTTTTGAAATTAAATCTTAAATCAGAATGACAATGAACAAGAAATTAATTATAATTTTATGGATATAAAATAATAAATAAATAAATCGGGCTTATTGGTTGACAGGACTGATACACACACGCTTTGTAAAATAAATAATTTGCCAGCATTAACGTTTGACTTAAATGATTCGTATGTGAGCTATTCACTAGGAGAAAGAAACTACTGAGTAAGAACAGTCATAAGGGTATTGCTAGTATTTGCTATCTTTCCATTGCTGTGTTGTTATTATTATGTCTCCCCTTCTCTGAAAGGGGAGAGACATATTGTATTTGTAGTTATTCTTATTCTTATTCTTATTATTCTTAGTCTTCTGGGAATTTTTTTGTCCGAGGCAGAACTCGGAAACTACTTGAAGGAATTGATTGAAACTTGGAACATAGCTAGATGGCGATGTGAAGTTGTGCCCCTTGCAAGAGTTATAACTCTAGACCATTTTTTTGCAGAGTTATCTCCCCTTTTTCAATTTTTTAATGGTGTACTTTGTCCAGAGCAGAACTCAGAAGCTACTTGAAGGAATTGATGGAAACTTGGAATATAAATAGATGGCGATCTGCAGTTGTGCATCCTGCAAGAGTTATAACTCTAGGCCACTTTGTTGCAAAGTTATCTCCCCTTGTTCAATAGTTAAATAGTGTAAACTTTGTCCAGAGCATTCTATGACAACTACTGGATGGAATTTTATAAAACTTCATACAATTGTAAAGCTCAATGAGAGGAAATGCATTATTCAGGGGCCATAACTCTTAATTACATAATCACAGAGTTATGTCCCTTTGTTACTTTTTCTTATCTAGTTCTTCTTCTTATTCTTCTGGGAATTTTTTGTCCGGAGCAGAACTCGGAAACTACTTGAAGGAATTGATTGAAACTTGGAACATAGATAGATGGCGATGTGAAGTTGTGCCCCTTGCAAGAGTTATAACTCTAGGCCATTTTGTTGCAGAGTTATCTCCCCTTTTTCAATATTTTTATAGTGTACTTTGTCCAGAGCATAACTGAGAAACTACTTTAAGGAAATGATTGGAACTTGCAACATAGATGACGATGTAAAGTTGTGCATCCTGCAAGAGTTATAACTCTAAGCCAATTTGTTGCAGAGTTATCTCCCCTTGTTCAATAGTTAAATAGTGTAAACTTTGTCCAGAGCATACTATGACAATTACTGGATGGAATTTTATAAAACTTCATAGAATGGTAAAGCTCAATGAGAGGAAATGCATAATGCAGGGGCCATAACTCTACTTTACCTAATTACACAGTTATTTCCCTTTGCTACTTTTTCTTATTTGGAGCATACCATGAAAAGTATTGGATGTAATTTGATAAAACTTCATAGAATGATAAAGTTCAATGAGAGGGATTGCTTTGTACAGGAACCATTACTCTAATTTACTTCATGACAAAGTTGTCTCCCATTCTTTAGGTCAAACATATGCTAGGGGAGACATCTGTTTTCGACGCTATGCTCGAAAACAACACCCATCTAGTTTTCAAACTGAATTTCGATGAACAGATGATGAAAGCTATAACACAAATATCAAAATAGATATTATTTTACAACACAAATTTAAAGAAAATGATTTTCGTAAGGTGTTTATGTGGTCGTTAATTAATGCTGATGATTCGTGGTTCGATCTGTGAATCGTCATCTCTGACTCGTGGATCGAATCGGATCGCCACTTGACCGGCGATCCACAGCCCTACAAATTGGACAATCATTATGTAATAATTAAAATTGATAATAGAACTATCACTAAAATATTTTGATGCTCTTTTCTGACAATATTGTCAATATTGTCAAACATTCTATTTTATCTAGAAGTCGGAGGCAAAATTACCTATTTATATTTCAAAGTGATATAAACCTTCAAAGCAAATAAATAGGATCCTGATGAAACAACTACAGATGCTGTCTCGACGGGGTCCAAACTATTTACATATCAAATTGGTTACAGGGTTGATTGTTCATACTTCTTTATATCCAGAAGTTCTTTTTACAATATTCAGTTAAAAAAAACTAATGTCTTGCTGTCAGTTTTTGATTGCCTCCAACTGTCCCCACTTTCAGGAAACGACTTAAGCCTCTTGGTGGGCCAATTTGGAAATTGGTTCCTGATCCAATTTTGTTAACAGATCTGATCATCATGTCTACTAGAAGTAAGACATGTTATATCTAAATCCATACATTTTGAAATTTTAAATTCATTCAGCCCTAGTGTCAAAGATAAGCGTGGAATCATACCGATTCGACCCAATAGCTTAATGCATTTTATATATTATATATAACATATTGGGTCTAAAGCCCCAGTAAAATGATGGGTCTGACCCAAGAAGTTGGTGACACTAAAAAGGTACCTATGTCTCAAGATTTTCTGATGTATATTGATATACATAGCATTCCAACAGTCAATCTTTACTGTATATAGGACAGTGACGCCTGTATCACTATTATATCTAGTAGGTCCCAATAAATATGGATAGGATTATAGTCCCAATAAGTTGGCGAGTTTAAGTATATATATATATATATATATATATATATATATATATATATATATATATATATATATATATATATGGTATACGGTGTACATATATCTTAAACGTTCTATATATATGGTGGACGTTCTACAAATATATGGTAGACGATCTACATATATGGTAAACGTACTATATATACGGTATACGTTCTACATATATATGGCAGACACTCGTAAATGTAGATCGTCTACCATATTTGTGTTAAATATGGTATGCGTTCTTCACATATATGGTATGCGTTATACACATATGGTAGACGTTCTACATATATATGGTAGACGTTCTACATATATATGGTATGCTTTCTACAAATATGGTAGACGTTCTACATATATATGGTAGACATTCTACATATATATATGGTAGACGTTCTACATAAATATGGTATGCGTTCTACACATATGGTATACGTTCTACATATATATTGTATGCGTTCTACACATATGGTATGCGTTCTACACATATGGTAGACGTTCTACATATATATGGTAGACGTTCTACATATATGGTATGCGTTCTACATATATATGGTATGCGTTCTACATATATATGGTATGCGTTCTACACATATGGTAGACGTTTTACATATATGGTATGCGTTCTACACATATGGTAGACGTTCTACATATATATGGTATGCGTTCTACATATATGGTAGACGTTCTACACATATATGGTATGCGTTCTACACATATGGTATACGTTCTACATAAATATGGTATGCGTTCTACACATATGGTATGCGTTCTACACATATGGTAGACGTTCTACATATGTATGGTAGACGTTCTACATATATATATGGTAGACGTTCTACATATATATGGTAGACGTTCATATGGTAGACGTTCTACATACAGTAGGTATCTGTAAAACCTTGTTATTTGCTTACCAGTACATTCAACAACATTATATTATGCTCTGTACTGTTTAACACTACGTACGGAAACATACGTTGCCTCGTTCTCTTTTACTGAAAAATACGTACCAATAATTAACGAACCGATCAATTAATATGACAGTTTATAAGGTAAACATATATAGATATTTGACATATCAAAGATTTTTTGGACATCACTCAAGTGTATTAATAGGCGAGTATTATCTGCTACTTCATGCAAGCTAACAATACAGAGGCCAACCTCTGACACAAGTCAATGAAATGATTCTGTAAATAATAGTAATCTTACTGCGTCGTAGTTCTTCATAAATTCCATGAATTGCCGTACCCAGTTTAATAAACAAATATATTATTTTACTACAAATAAACAAAGTTGATGGAGTGCATACTGTATCATTTAATTATTCAAAACATTAAAACTATTAGAGGGGCGTAGCTAGACCTCTATTCGAAATTCTGCTAGGGGGCTCGGGGGCATGCCCCCTCGGTAATATTTGAAAACCATGGTGCAATCCAGCGCATTTTGTGCGTTCTGAGGTGCTTCATGAAGTACTTAAAAATGGAAATTTTAAGGATATTGTAGTCAAGTACGCATACTGCAACTTTGGCTGTGTGTGTTTATTTGTCGGAATCATTAGGATTCAGCCGTTTGCTCGCGTATAGGCAGCTTTGCGCCTGTATACTGATCCTGTTACTGTGTGTTTTGTCATGCTGTTCGATGTAATATAGCCACTGCATTAAAGGTTTTTTTTTTGTTATTGGTGCTGCTGCTGTTGTTGTTGTTGTGGTTGTTATTGTTGTTGTTGATGAGCTTTGGTGGTATTAACAATTTCGCATGTGAAATAAAGAGGCACATCTTTGAAGATGAAATGTCTTATTAGAAGAGTCATTTATTGCTTGAATTAAAAATTAACTTTGATAGGTTTTACAAGCGCAATTAAAATTGACCTTACGTTATAGTTAGATTACATGTAGTGAATTCTTATTGAATAAAAATAGGCGGAATGAGCGTAGCGAACGAGTCCTTCTTGATCATTAAGATATTACTTCAGGTCATAATTAGCTGATACATTGACAATGCAAAATTTGACGCATGGATGAGTGACAGCAAGCGGAATTTTAAACACCTTCTTAATGTGAATTTCTTAATGATTAAGTCTTAGTACTTAATTGCCTATCTGCAATTTCATTGGCTTAAATGTAGCCTGATTCTATTTTATTTTATGACAGGAATGTTTGTAGATATCCAAGACAAATGTACCTTCTGTTACGAAGTCAAGACTCGAACGGCAGAACAAATTGGGCCTCCCACGTAAAAAGACTGTTGTTTGAAAATGGATTTGGATATGCATGGCTGGCAAATGACATTGGGGATACAAAAACGTTCTTACAAACATTCAAAACCCGGATTAAAGACTGTGCGTTACAAAAACTTCAAGCACAAATAAACAATTCGCCAAAGGCATTTTACTACCGAGAATTTAAAACGCTTTCAAATGTCGAACGTTATTTGTTTGTTGATATGCCAAGTATGTATAAACGATGTTTCTCTAATTTTCGCTGTTCTGGGCATCAACTTATGATTGAAAAGGGGCGTCATATGGATATTAGCCATGAATATAGATATTGTCAATTTTGCTTAAACATGCGGCATGTTTATTCAGTAGAAGATGAGTTTCACATGTTTTTGATATGTCCTTTGTATAATACAATAAGACGAAATATGTTTCCTCCTTATTGGCTTAATCATTTAGAAACAGTACATTTATTCACCAGAATTATGGCTGTTGAAAATGATAGAGAGATTTTTATTTTAGCAAAATTTGTATATGAATGCAGCAAAGTACGGGAAGAGTTCATGAAGAGATTGATTTCCTAAAATTGTACTTCCAATTTGTGTTCTATTACTATAATTGTATATACCATAATATTTATTCAATATCTTATGTTTTGTGTTCCATGTGCCTTTGTATTATATTTACCACTTTTCACACATGTTTGATCAATTATTGTTAATGCCATGTAAAATAATAATCTCATGATAACTGGTTTAAACGCTTCTATAATTTCATATATTTTACTTTTGAAGTTACAATTTATGTGTTGAAATTTTCGTTGTGATATGATCTGTAATTATCATGGATAAACATGTTGTTATTATGTATTTATAACACAAATCTGTCTGTATTTTGGGCTGGCGGCCTTTCATTACAAATAAACATTCGTATTCGTAGAAGACGAATGGTTGGTTATACATCGGCCGGTATTGTTTAAATTAAAAGATCTGCCAAGCCCAAATGGAATAAAACAAAACAAAGGAATGTTAGCTACCTAGGATTAATAGACATATTTGTTCTTCCTGATTACACGCACGCACGTAGGGGTGGGTCGGGGGCATTTAAAGAACAGGTCAACACGAGGATGGTTTTATTATTAAAAACAACAATGACAATAATTAAGTTATATCAGTTAGGCGAATCAAACATTTTTACTTGTACGTCTAAAATAAAACAATAACTGGGCAATATACGGAATGAAATCAATGAAGTGCCCTAGGAATTCGTTTCTAAGTCATTAAAGCTGCAAAAAAACTGCCGAAAAACTATTGTTTTAAAAGGTTAGTAATGCTTTTTGCCATAAAACATCAAACCAGTAATATAAGACTGCTGACAAAAGATCAGATCGCAGATTTTCGCATAAATTGGCTCGTTCAAAGACAAAAACAAATGATATAAAAAAAGTTGTCAAAACGTTCAATCTGTGAGAGAGCAGCTTTAAAAGCTATGAACACTGTCTTGGACAAGTGAAAATGAATATTTTCGTTTACCATACGTTTAATGTAGTTACCTTTAAATGTTGTTGGGGTTAATGTTAAAATGGAAACAATAAAAATGGAGCAAGAACTGGGATCGAGGGTTTCAACAGACAGGGACCGGGTTCCATTAACACTTCCCTCGGTTCAAGGTCAAACTAATTCGGAACACCTCGGCCATTTTCCATCAAAAACAACCTCGGATGTATGCCTTTACATCAGTAGAAGTAGTTCGTAAAAGTTGAAGTAATAATATTAATTAACTGTATTGTTTAGCGGGTACTTTGTACTTTGGGGGTGGGGGCGTGGTTACAATTGACTGGTGCATAAAATAAATACTTTTCAAAACTTGAAATCTTACAACAATGACATTAACAACGTTGTTTTCATTTGTATAAAGTTCCGAACATACGGTCCCAAGTTATCAAATGTTAAAGACTTCATATAGAAAACATCTAGGTTTTATATGAAATATATTATCTGATGAATATGAACACCTTCAAAACAATCGCTACATGCTAGT
The DNA here is from genome assembly GCF_026914265.1 of Mya arenaria. Lineage (NCBI taxonomy): Eukaryota > Metazoa > Mollusca > Bivalvia > Myida > Myidae > Mya > Mya arenaria. Next base: position 30,424,001 of record NC_069123.1, on the reverse strand, counting down.
ATTGTACATACTCATTTATTCACAATCGTGTTGATATCATTTGCACATGTCTTGACGTATAATTAACAACCACA